>NW_026042660.1:0-128480 GCF_023856365.1 Brienomyrus brachyistius | reverse complement strand
CCCACAAAGATGGTTTGTCAAATTCCAGAATCTTTCTGCACACTCAGCCCAAGGTTAACACTACCTCAGCTGTACATATCAAACCAGCTCAAACTCCATGTTATTCACATATTTTTACTTCACAATTGTTTGATACTTTTGTATGTAAAGATACCAGTGAATTCACAGAAGTCCACCTTGATGACAGCCATTCCTATATCCACCTCCTTTGGACTGAGCCAGAGTTTTTGCCTGTACAACGCTGTACATGTTGCTACACAACACTTAAACATTCTATTCCTCAATGAACTATTTTTTTTTGCAGCAAAAGCCATGAAGCAGCAATAAAATCTTTAAAATATGCTTACCAATAAATGGTTCTCCCATTTAAACACATGTAAAGATAAACCATGGATATTAAAAATCATGGGTTCGTTAATGAGTTTAAATGTTATTGAATGGCTTACCTTAAACTTCTCCAGTAAGTCTTCAGCGGTGGAGTGGCTCATGTACTGTGATCCCAGAACAGGACTGCACTCGAGAGCCATTCTCATAATTCACCCAATACCTGACATGCCATCCAGTTGTTTTCTTTTGATGGTCCTGTTCATACTTACGTCAAACATGACAACGAAGCTCCCTTTTAATATATGGAGCGAGTCCAAATCGCGCAAGAAAAGCGGTTTTATCTTTACCACAAGTGACCCTGCGAGTCAGGGAACATCACCCTGGAGACGGTGTGAATGTCATCATTGGACGTATAGGAGTGATGTCGGCAAACCGTTTGCAAAGCCCATAGCACTTCTGCTTTCAGTGTGGGTTGAGGAGGATGTACTGAAGGCATTATTTGTCATGGGATCCGGAGACACTGCCACAACGGGTGTAGGCCTATCTTTAGAGGTGTACTTATCTCCACTGAATAAACCTAAATCTGGGCTTATTCTATACTGAACAAAATTATAAACGCAACACTCTTGTTTCTGCTCCCATTTTTCATGAGATGGACTTAAAGACTACAATTCATTCCAGATACACAATATTACCATTTCTCTCAAACATTTCTCACAAATCAGTCCTAAATGTGTGATAGTGAGCACTTCTGCTTGCTGAGATAATCCATCCCACCTCACAGGTGTGCCACATCAAGATGCTGATCTGACATCATGGGGTAGTGCACAGGTGTACCTTATACTGCCCACAATAAAAGGCCCCCTGGAATGTGCAGTTTTTTGCTTTATTGGGGGTCTGGGACTCAGAACCGGTCAGTATCTGGTGTGACCACCATTTGCCTCATGCAATGCAACACATCTTCTTCGCATAGAGTTTATCAGATTGTCAATTGTGGCCTGTGGAATGTTGGTCCACTCCTCTTCATTGGCTGTGCGAAGTTGTTGGATATAGTGGGAACTGGTACACGCTGTCGTATACGCCGGTCAAGCACATCCCAAACAAGAGCAGCTGACCTGAGAAATACGAAATAAGCTAAGCTGGAAACCTGGACCCTCCGACCAAGAATGCGTGAAGTACCCTCAGAAGGTCTACTAGAAGATGTACGAGAAGACTACTACAGATCAGCTGATCTACACCCCAGCAACAGTGATCCTTGAGCTGGAGCCGGACCGTCTTGAAGACTCCGTAAATCTCCGTCTACTAATTAATCTACGGGAACGAGGAAAGGAGAAAGCAGAGAACAAGAACAAGATTTGTAACTGTAAGATTTGAAGGACCCCCGGCATGAAAAATAGAATAGTTCTCGTCATTAGTGAACATGTGTCTCGTCATTGTGTATCATGGACAGTAGAGGGGGATCAATAGAGTGTTGTTATTATAACGTCTAAAAAGTCTGTCGATAAATCACTAAGAAAATAAATGAAGTCGTTTTCGCGAACACGCGAACAGGGCCGGACCGACTGTAGGGGGCGTGGCCAGAGACAGCCATAGCTGTCAAGTCTCCCGTTTTGGCCGGGAACTACGTATTTTTACTTCTCTTTCCCGCCGTCCTCCCGTATTAGTATTTTCCCGTAAATCTCCCTTATATTATATAGTTGCTGGATAGTGTAGTGGTAAGATCGCCGCCTTTCACACGGGAGACCGGGGTTCGAATCCCGGGTTGTGGCCAAAAAATATAATTTATATATTTTATATATTTATATTTATATTATATTATATTTTATATAATTTATATTATTTTATATTTCCTGTCTTAAAATGTAAGGGATACTGGAGCCTCCCGTTTTGGCCGGGAAACTACCGTATTTTACTTCTCTTTCCCGCCGTCCTCCCGTATTAGTATTTTCCCGTAAATCTCCCTTATATTATATAGTTGCTGGATAGTGTAGTGGTAAGATCGCCGCCTTTCACACGGGAGACCGGGGTTCGAATCCCGGTTGTGGCCAGAAACACGCTATCACAACTAGAGATGATGAGGTACAACACGATTGCTACGACAAGGGGGAGCCAGGACGACAGGTCAGGGGGGAGATATCATCATCCCCACATTCCGAGATTGGGTACCAAGCCCCATAATATTAGTAGGCTGAATACAAGAGAGACTAGTAGCTGAATACAGAGCAGCTGCCCTGAGACATAAGAAATAAGCTAAGCTGGACCAAGAATGCGTGAAGTACCCTCAGAAGGTCTACTAGAGATGTCGTAGAAGACTACTACAGATCAGCTGATCTACACCACAGCAACAGTGATCCTGGAGCCGGACCGTCCTTTGAAGACCTCCGTAAATCTCCGTATAATAATATATATCTACGGGAACGAGAAAGGAGAAAGCAGAGAACAAGAACAAGATTTGTAAATGTAAGATTTGAAGGACCCCCGGCATGAAAAATAGAATAGTTCTCGTCATTAGTGAACATGTGTCTCGTCATTGTGTATCATGGCCAGTAAGAGGGGGATCAATAGAGTGTTGTTATTATAACGTCTAAAAAGTCTGCCGATAAATCAATAAGAAAATAAATGAAGTCGTTTTCGCGAACACGCGAACAGGGGCCGGACCGACTGTAGGGGGCGTGGCCAGAGACAGCCATAGCTGTCAAGTCCTCCGTTTTGGCCGGGAAACTACCGTATTTTACTTCTCTTTCCCGCCGTCCTCCCGTATTAGTATTTTCCCGTAAATCTCCCTTATATTATATAGTTGCTGGATAGTGTAGTGGTAAGATCGCCGCCTTTCACACGGTGAGACCGGGGTTCGAATCCCGGTTGTGGCCAAAATATATTTTATATATTTATAAATTTATATTTATATATATATATTTTATATTATAATTTATATTATTTTATATTTCCTGTCTTAAAATGTAAGGGATACTGGAGCCTCCCGTTTTGGGCCGGGAAACTACCGTATTTTACTTCTCTTTCCCGCCGTCCTCCCGTATTAGTATTTTTCCCGTAAATCTCCCTTATATTATATAGTTGCTGGATAGTGTAGTGGTAAGATCGCCGCTTTCACACGGGAGACCGGGGTTCGAATCCCGGTTGTGGCCAAAAATATATTTTATATATTTTATATATTTATATTTATATTTAAAAGCCTGAGGCGACAGTGGCAAGGAAACTCCCTCTAGCAGGAAGAAACCTTGAGTGGAACCTAGACTCAGAAGGGGACCCCATCCTCCTCTGGGCGACCAAGGAGCATGAAACTGCATTTACATTGACATTCATTAGAGTTCATATAGTTATAAAGTCCCAGTTGGTTTCATGTAGTTATATCCAGGAGTCCAGGTGCGGGTTCACACGGTGTAGTCGGCTCGGTATCAGCTCGAAAAAGAGAAGATGGAGAAGAGTTATTGCCCTACACCTAACCGGCAGGACTAAAGCAACTATGACAGCCTGCCTAAAAGAGTGACCTGGAAGGAAGCACAGGCATGAGGGTTTACAGAGGTTTTGGCGTCAAGCCACCTCCCATCCACAGCTTAAGTGATCGGCGAGAGTGGCAGGACGACAGCACCAATCCCCCCTTTCCCCTTCAATCTCAAATAACTATGAACCTCCAGATTTCCCATTCACCTTAGAAAAGAAGATTTAACTATCCAAAAGACTGGCGAAAGAGGTACATCTTAAGCCTTGACTTAAAAGCAGAGATTGTGTCTGAGTTCCGAACACTAATAGGAAGTTTATTCCATAGCTGTGGTGCTTTATGAGCAAATGCTCTTCCCCCAAAGGTAATGTTCTTTATTCTGGGTACGGATAGAATACCTCCATCTCGTCATCTAAGTGTATGATTCGGAACGCAAATGAGGTCACTCACATACTGCGGTGCAAGACCATTTACAGCTTTATAGGTTAAGAGCAGTGTTTTGTAGTCAACACGAAATCTAACTGGCAGCCAGTGCAGTGAAGATAAAATTGGGGTAATATGATTATATGTTTTAGTTTAACTATTGCTAGTAGCGGTTCAATCAATGCTGGGAGCATCGCTGAATAATTTTGATGGAACAGGTTCTAGCATACAAGTAGATGAATTTGAAGATAAAATTAAGTACATCAGTTCTGACTGGTTAACCAATATTCAATATTCAAAATGTTCTGTTTAATTGAGCATATTTTTGGTCAAAAAGTTTCATAAAGTCGTCACTGGAAAATAACCAGTGGTCTGGTTATTAGTCAGCTTGGACACCATAGTAAATAGGAATCTAGGATTATTTTTGTTTATTTCAATTAGTTCTGATAGATACTAGATGATTTGGCGGCACTAAGAGCCTTTTTGTAGCTACCCATAGCCTCTTTCCATGCTAGTTCGAACACCACTAGTTTAGTATGATGCCACTTACATTCTGTAAGGACATAAAACTTATAGGTCCTGCAGGCCCCAACTCTGATCAGCCTGCATCAGTCTATTTCAGAGCTCCGCTGGCCCAGGCAAGACTGGACTCAACTCGTCAAACCACCCCTTTTAAGGAAGGCAAAGGCCTGCCGGCTCCTGAGAGACTGGATAGGAATAACTGGAGCAGCACAGAAAAAGCAAGACCTTTCACCCCCGGAGTGACCAGAGTTCCACAATCAATCCACAGCAACAACAGCTGTCAGCCTCCAGACACAGACACCTTTTCCACTATAAACAGGATAACTCAGCACACATAGATGTTAGGGACAAATACACGCATGTTTGGTCTCGTTTGAATAGGCATGAGACGAGGAGTATTATACTCTCAGATTTAAGGCAGTATAGCTTTTCCTAAGAGAAATACAGAAACTTCGGCTCAACCCACCAAACTGAGAGAGATTCTCTCATGGTAGAACAAGGGAATTACAACCACCCCCTAAAGTGATCTGATTGGCTGGGGACTTGAGAACCAAGGTCAGCAATGCCCCTAAAATTAACCATTGACCGAAATTAGTCAGTCTTCAGAAACATGCCATCACCTGGTCTGGATACTTAAGGAAGGGCTTCAGAAGTAGTCGGGGAGTCACTCTGTAATCAGAGCTCCCGCAGAGAACTGGGTGAAAGTCTATCTGTAGTCAGATACTTTCCACAGAACTTTGTTCACTCTCAGCTGAGGAATGTGAATACATGATATGAAGACAACTGGATCACAACTGGATCACGGGGGAATCATAAGCAGGGAAGAACACACAGGCAAACAGCAGCAGCAACATTAAAGGCAGGACTGAGAAGCACATTTATACAAGGCTAAGCAGGGAGCAAACTAGAGGCACCTGAAATGAGTAACACAAGGGCAGGAAGGAGAGGTAAAACAAACGCGGAACAGGCATGGCACGTTATACCACACTAGGGAGGAAACGGGAGGTTCAGGAGGGCAGGGTGTGGCAGGGATCCGTTTCAAAATTTAATTTTGGCTTGTACAAACCTTGGTAAAAGCTGCAAAAGATCGATCAACCACTTTCTGAGCTATTGTCTTAACAAACAAAGCATCTGTTGGGGTGGCGGTGTCTGGGGAATACCATGTGTAATACACCTTGTGAAGATTTATATGTAAAACAAAATATTTTTTGATTCTATCACACATATAGAAATTATCCATCCATCCATTTTCCAAACCGCTTATCCTATTGGGTCGCGGGGGGTCCGGAGCCTATCCCAGAATCAATGGGCACGAGGCAGGGAACAACCCAGGATGGGGGGCCAGCCCATCGCAGGGCACACTCACACACCATCCACTCACACACACACACCTACGGGCAATTCAGCAACTCCAATTAGCCCCAGCATGTTTTTGGACTGTGGGGGGAAACCGGAGTACCCAGAGGAAACCCCACAACGACATGGGGAGAACATGCAAACTCCACACACATGTGACCCAGGCGGAGACACGAACCCGGGTCCCAGAGGTGTGAGGCGACAGTGCTAACCACTGCACCACCATGCCGCCCCTTATAGAAATTATTCTAGGTTTAAATAGTAATTTAGCTGAGTAACTAGGCTGAAATTCTAGATAGTTGCAATTTTAAGAATTATTACTATTATTCACAGCTTTTAAGCATGCAGTTGGATGACGGATGGATGGATATTCAGCCACCAGAAATGCCAATTGTTGTTAAGAGGATCAAAGTCTGCAAAGTAGTATGCAGGGTTTAAGGCCAGAACACAGCATACTCTCCGACAGAAAGCATAAAGTTCACTGGGGGAATTTCTGTGGCCACTGCCTGAACAGCATGTGTGGAGAATGTTTATGAGGGTCGAGCCATGCAGAGCTGCTGGCCCTGGCATGTAATGATGAATCACAAATCAGTTAAAAATCGGTGCAAATGCATGAAGATTTAAACCGGCTGATGTGGAAAATGAATCACTATTGTAGGAGTACTTCACAGTACTTTAACAGAAAAACTGGTGTAATATTACATTTGATTTCACAATGTGAGTTTGACGTCAGATGTCACTGCGTATCACGTCGACATCGTACGTCAGTTTTTGGTTTTGAGCGAACGCGAGATGATGAATGAATTTGAAACTGAGGACGGCACAGTGGTTAGTGCTGGCTTCGGTCCAGGGCCCTTTCTGTGTGGAGTTCGCATGCTCTCCCCGTTTTCGCCGGGGACTCCAGGTTCCTCCCACGGTCCAAAAGCATGCAGGATAGGTTGACTGGTGAGTCTAAATTGGCCCTGTAGTTGTGTGAGTGTGTGCGACCTGCGGTGTGTAGGTGACTGCCTGGGCTTGGTTCCTGTCTGCGCCCCTTGTTCCCGGGATAGGCTCCGGTCTCCCCCGCGATCTCAGTTGGGATTAAGTGGTTTCAGAAAATGGATGGATGGACGCACCGCCCGATCTTCAATTGGCGGTGTGGCAGCATATTAGCTTTCCGGTAATCACAAACGAGGAGGAAACAGCGAGAAAAGCACAGACAAGACATAAACTGCATGCAAACATTGTAATAGACTGATAACATACACAAACAGGTCCACTGGCACCACCGTGAGCTGAGTGAAGATTATTAAAAGGGCAAAGCACGCTAAAAAGCTGCACATGCAAACCTTAGCTTATTTATTTGATTTATTTTTTTTTATTTACTTATTTTGATTTGGGATTTTTTTCAACAGTATTTTATTCAAATTCAGTTGCACTGTTCACAACAGTGTCAACAGTTCAGAAAGATAAATATAAGAATATTTTTGAATATATTTGTCTGCAGCTCATTCTGCAAAAAATGAGAAAATTGTATCGTGAACTCAGAATCGTGAATCGTATCAAATGGTGAGTTGAATGTATCGTTACATCCCTAGTTCTTACAGTAGTACTATGGTATGGTGGAGCCACATGACAGGAAGGCAGTACATTGCGAAGTCTGTTAAGAACATCATTCGCACTGAACTGCCCTCCATTGACCAGCTGTACTTTAACTGCCACAGTAACAAGGTTCAGTCTATAATCCAGGACTCTGACCACCATCCACAAACACTGACTAGCAGATTCATGAACAGCTTCATTCGCCAAACAATTCAAACCTGCAGCTTTTGCATCCCCTGTAACAGTCATTTCCACGGCAGCTGCACTGTACAGCTGTTACTGCACTTTATCCACCACTGACCACGTATCATCCAGTTTTGTCCTGCTTTGTATCGCACTGTTTCTGCACCATGTTGTCTTGTACTCCCTTGTGTTGTTATGCACCATCTGTGTTGTTCTGAGCAGTGCCATGATGCAATATTACAAAAAGATCTTGAGGAAATGCAGAGTTCTGGAGGAGATTCTCACAGATCATGGCATGTGTTTATACTGAAGAAACTGTACAAATTGCTAGACATAAAACACAGGACTGGCAACTGTGGTACGTTTTAACACCTTGATAAAAAACTTAAAATCCATAGTAAGTAGGACAACCTCATAGAACCTTTACTAGTCATTGTTCAGAAGATTAACACGGATTAAAAACCATTACTATGAAAGCACGCTAATCAGTTAAGTTGATTATGTGGAGAGAGAGAAAAAAAACTGTCTTTGAAAAAGATCAACCATAGAACGAAGCTGCAGCATTGACACCCCCTAGTGGTGATTTGAAGATAGTTCTGTCTGTAGCAGCTAAGCAGTAGATTTGGCGTCAGGTGCCATGACAAACTCAGTGCTGCTCGGTTTGAACGGCAGAAGCACAAAAATAAAGGGGGCATCTACTGCACGCCCCCCACCCTTGAAAATGGTACAAATTATCATGCAACAGTTTTCTTAAGTAAGTCTTTTTGGGCGTCTGCAGAAACCTCCACGATGCGATTGCCCTGATTAAGAAGTGCGCAGCGGATACAATTTGGGATGCATCGTTCATCCGATTTATTAATATATAATTATTAGTATGTCTATATTATTTTAGAAACGTTACTTGACGAATATTTTTCATTGAGATTGATTCCCCGTTTAAAATTTTGGTGACACTTCATATTTTTTAAGAGAGACAGACAATTTGACGCATGCAATTTGCAGAAATATGTTGTGCCGCTATAAAGTACACAGGCAGCATGACAAACATAAGTACTCACTGAAGCCACGACATACGCCCGGCTGGCCCCAGCGGTACCCCTAAGAAGAAGGCTTTTTTCACAACCCACGACCATCACGAGGGCAAAAAAAACTGAATAGCCTAGAATTTAGTTAATTACAAGGCACATATTTATTGGAGCAAGAGCTCTAACATAAAACTACCTTGTAATTATAAAGTATTATGGCTGTGAACAATGTACAAACAGGCACAGAAAGTAAAATACTCCAAAAATGCAAAGAACCTAAATATTTTTGTTTCCACCGATTCACTCTTGATGTGTTAGGAGTCACAGTTCAGTAGCCTATTCTTCAGTATCTGCATTTAAGACCACCAACTGCTCTTTCTCCTCCTTCGCTCGTCGGCTCAGAGTATTGGACTTGGTAAGTAATGTTGCCCTTTTGGTTCCAGCAGCACTCTCTGCTTCCTCTGCCATGTGCTCAGCATCCTTTTGTAAACTCTCACATACACTTTCCAGTGAGACTCTCTTCCTCTTGAGTTCCTCAAGTTTTCTTTTTTGCTTTTCGCTCATCTTTCACCTTTGGTCAGAGGCGCTTTGGTTGCTCCCCCACACACTCTGACATGGTCGCATATAAGCCTCTGTGCAACAACTGTTTCCTCTGATAAGTTGCAGGTCTCCACCTCTATTCGTTCCACTTCGGCTTGCCCATAGGACAGCAGCAGCAAGTTCTTGCAGAACATCCAGAGGTCAGGATAAGGCCCACTAACTTTTTGATGTAAAAAGACATCAACTTTGGATGGTGCTGAAGGAATGAAGGATATAAAATCCAAGCCTTTTGCCTCATTGTGCAGGTGATTATCAGACTGCTGGGATATTGCATCACCTGTAATTACATTAATTACAGTAGATTAGATGCAGATCAACAATGTCAATACACAGAATCACATGTAGAATAGGAAAGTGATTTATAACCCAATTTTCCTATGATACCATAAATGTGCAATCATTTTAATTTAATCTTGAGATATCTCTAGGCTCATCAAAGAAAATATAACTGGGCTGATGCTTCTTTTCAAACACCAAGAGTCGGTCTTCTAAATACTGCTAAAATCTACGTGTTAACACTATTCAGTTCAGGGACGGATTATGGGTTGTGTGGGCCCCTGGGTAAAACGTTCGCGAGGCCCCCCCCCACCACCACCACCTGCACCACCACCACAACCACCACAAGTCAAGGGCCCTTGGCAGCCAAACACCCTCCCTATAGGGTCAGGGGACCTTGTAGGCAGAGGATCAAAGAATGTAGGCCCTCTAAAATAGACAAACGAAAATACATTGCTGATAAGCGTTGCAAATTGTTTTGGGCTTGGGGCCCACGGGCCCCCTGCACCCAAGGGCCCCTGGGCAGCGGCCCCGCTAACCCGGTTTGTAATCCGTCCCTGATTCAGTTAGATGTGAAAAAAGAAAAGCATAATTTAAAAATAATATTCTGAACTATCCTATTCTTATCCTATGATTTACCAGCAGATATCCTGCCTGCCAACCGATTCTCCTGCGCAAACTTCTGCATGAGATTTCTCCTTTTCTGCTGGCAGTTATCTGGCTGGTGTGCATTTTGTTTGGGTCCAAGCACGTCATCTCATGTACAATCGAGTACTTCAGAGGGCATTTATCCAAGGCCTTTTTGCACATTTTTGAGAGCACAATCTGGCAATTTTTTTTAATCTGAAGGACACCAAGGTCACTTCCACTGCCTTTGGCTCCTGACTGTCTCTGACAAAAAGATGGTTTGTCAAATTTCCAGAATCTTTCTGCACACTCAGCCCAAGGTTAACACTACCTCAGCTGTACATATCAAACCAGCTCAAACTCCATGTTATTCACATATTTTTTACTTCACAATTGTTTGATACATTTGTATGTAAAGATACCAGTGAATTCACAGAAGTCCCACCTTGATGACAGCCATTCCTATATCCACCTCCTTTGGACTGAGCCAGAGTTTTTGCCTGTACAACAGCTGTACATGTTGCTACACAACACTTAAACATTCTATTTCCTCAATGAACTATTTTTTTTGCAGCAAAAGCCATGAAGCAGCAATAAAATCTTTAAAATATGCTTACCAATAAATATGGTTCTCCCATTTAAACACATGTAAAGATAAACCATGGATATTTAAAAATCATGGGTTCGTTAATGAGTTTAAATGTTATTGAATGGCTTACCTTAAACTTCTCCAGTAAGTCTTCAGCGGTGGAGTGGCTCATGTACTGTGATCCCAGAACCAGGACTGCACTCGAGAGCCATTCTCATAATTCACCCAATACCTGACATGCACATCCAGTTGTTTTCTTTTGATGGTCCTGTTCATACTTACGTCAAACATGACAACGAAGCTCCCTTTTAATATATGGAGCGAGTCCAAATCGCGCAAGAAAAGCGGTTTTATCTTTACCACAAGTGACCCTGCGAGTCAGGGAACATCACCCTGGAGACGGTGTGAATGTCATCATTGGACGTATAGGAGTGATGTCGGCAAACCGTTTGCAAAGCCCATAGCACTTCTGCTTTCAGTGTGGGTTGAGGAGGATGTACTGAAGGCATTATTTGTCATGGGATCCGGAGACACTGCCAAAACGGGTGTAGGCCTATCTTTAGAGGTTGTACTTATCTCCACTGAATAAACATAAATCTGGGCTTATTCTATACTGAACAAAAATATAAACGCAACACTCTTGTTTCTGCTCCCATTTTTCATGAGATGGACTTAAAGACCTACAATTCATTCCAGATACACAATATTACCATTTCTCTCAAACATTTCTCACAAATCAGTCTAAATGTGTGATAGTGAGCACTTCTGCTTTGCTGAGATAATCCATCCCACCTCACAGGTGTGCCACATCAAGATGCTGATCTGACATCATGGGTAGTGCACAGGTGTACCTTATACTGCCCACAATAAAAGGCCACCCTGGAATGTGCAGTTTTTTGCTTTATTGGGGGTCTGGGGACTCAGAACCGGTCAGTATCTGGTGTGACCACCATTTGCCTCATGCAATGCAACACATCTTCTTCGCATAGAGTTTATCAGATTGTCAATTGTGGCCTGTGGAATGTTGGTCCACTCCTCTTCAATGGCTGTGCGAAGTTGTTGGATATTAGTGGGAACTGGTACACGCTGTCGTATACGCCGGTCAAGCACATCCCAAACAAGAGCAGCTGACCTGAGAAATAAGAAATAAGCTAAGCTGGAAACCTGGACCCTCCGACCAAGAATGCGTGAAGTACCCTCAGAAGGTCTACTAGAAGATGTACGTAGAAGACTACTACAGATCAGCTGATCTACACCACAGCAACAGTGATCCTTGAGCTGGAGCCGGACCGTCTTTGAAGACTCCGTAAATCTCCGTATAATAATATATATCTACGGGAACGAGAAAGGAGAAAGCAGAGAACAAGAACAAGATTTGTAAATGTAAGATTTGAAGGACCCCCGGCATGAAAAATAGAATAGTTCTCGTCATTAGTGAACATGTGTCTCGTCATTGTGTATCATGGACAGTAAGAGGGGGATCAATAGAGTGTTGTTATTATAACGTCTAAAAAGTCTGTCGATAAATCAATAAGAAAATAAATGAAGTCGTTTTCGCGAACACGCGAACAGGGGCCGGACCGACTGTAGGGGGCGTGGCCAGAGACAGCCATAGCTGTCAAGTCTCCCGTTTTGGCCGGGAAACTACCGTATTTTACTTCTCTTTCCCGCCGTCCTCCCGTATTAGTATTTTCCCGTAAATCTCCCTTATATTATATAGTTGCTGGATAGTGTAGTGGTAAGATCGCCGCCTTTCACACGGGAGACCGGGGTTCGAATCCCGGTTGTGGCCAAAAATATATTTTATATATTTTATATATTTATATTTATATTTATATTATATTTTATATAATTTATATTATTTTATATTTCCTGTCTTAAAATGTAAGGGATACTGGAGCCTCCCGTTTTGGCCGGGAAACTACCGTATTTTACTTCTCTTTCCCGCCGTCCTCCCGTATTAGTATTTTCCCGTAAATCTCCCTTATATTATATAGTTGCTGGATAGTGTAGTGGTAAGATCGCCGCCTTTCACACGGGAGACCGGGGTTCGAATCCCGGTTGTGGCCAAAAATATATTTTATATATTTTATATATTTATATTTATATTTAAAAGCCTGAGGCGACAGTGGCAAGGAAACTCCCTCTAGCAGGAAGAAACCTTGAGTGGAACCTAGACTCAGAAGGGGACCCCATCCTCCTCTGGGCGACCAAGGAGCATGAAACTGCATTTACATTGACATTCATTAGAGTTCATATAGTTATAAAGTCCCAGTTGGTTTCATGTAGTTATATCCAGGAGTCCAGGTGCGGGTTCACACGGTGTAGTCGGCTCGGTATCAGCTCGAAAAAGAGAAGATGGAGAAGAGTTATTGCCCTACACCTAACCGGCAGGACTAAAGCAACTATGACAGCCTGCCTAAAAGAGTGACCTGGAAGGAAGCACAGGCATGAGGGTTTACAGAGGTTTTGGCGTCAAGCCACCTCCCATCCACAGCTTAAGTGATCGGCGAGAGTGGCAGGACGACAGCACCAATCCCCCCTTTCCCCTTCAATCTCAAATAACTATGAACCTCCAGATTTCCCATTCACCTTAGAAAAGAAGATTTAACTATCCAAAAGACTGGCGAAAGAGGTACATCTTAAGCCTTGACTTAAAAGCAGAGATTGTGTCTGAGTTCCGAACACTAATAGGAAGTTTATTCCATAGCTGTGGTGCTTTATGAGCAAATGCTCTTCCCCCAAAGGTAATGTTCTTTATTCTGGGTACGGATAGAATACCTCCATCTCGTCATCTAAGTGTATGATTCGGAACGCAAATGAGGTCACTCACATACTGCGGTGCAAGACCATTTACAGCTTTATAGGTTAAGAGCAGTGTTTTGTAGTCAACACGAAATCTAACTGGCAGCCAGTGCAGTGAAGATAAAATTGGGGTAATATGATTATATGTTTTAGTTTAACTATTGCTAGTAGCGGTTCAATCAATGCTGGGAGCATCGCTGAATAATTTTGATGGAACAGGTTCTAGCATACAAGTAGATGAATTTGAAGATAAAATTAAGTACATCAGTTCTGACTGGTTAACCAATATTCAATATTCAAAATGTTCTGTTTAATTGAGCATATTTTTGGTCAAAAAGTTTCATAAAGTCGTCACTGGAAAATAACCAGTGGTCTGGTTATTAGTCAGCTTGGACACCATAGTAAATAGGAATCTAGGATTATTTTTGTTTATTTCAATTAGTTCTGATAGATACTAGATGATTTGGCGGCACTAAGAGCCTTTTTGTAGCTACCCATAGCCTCTTTCCATGCTAGTTCGAACACCACTAGTTTAGTATGATGCCACTTACATTCTGTAAGGACATAAAACTTATAGGTCCTGCAGGCCCCAACTCTGATCAGCCTGCATCAGTCTATTTCAGAGCTCCGCTGGCCCAGGCAAGACTGGACTCAACTCGTCAAACCACCCCTTTTAAGGAAGGCAAAGGCCTGCCGGCTCCTGAGAGACTGGATAGGAATAACTGGAGCAGCACAGAAAAAGCAAGACCTTTCACCCCCGGAGTGACCAGAGTTCCACAATCAATCCACAGCAACAACAGCTGTCAGCCTCCAGACACAGACACCTTTTCCACTATAAACAGGATAACTCAGCACACATAGATGTTAGGGACAAATACACGCATGTTTGGTCTCGTTTGAATAGGCATGAGACGAGGAGTATTATACTCTCAGATTTAAGGCAGTATAGCTTTTCCTAAGAGAAATACAGAAACTTCGGCTCAACCCACCAAACTGAGAGAGATTCTCTCATGGTAGAACAAGGGAATTACAACCACCCCCTAAAGTGATCTGATTGGCTGGGGACTTGAGAACCAAGGTCAGCAATGCCCCTAAAATTAACCATTGACCGAAATTAGTCAGTCTTCAGAAACATGCCATCACCTGGTCTGGATACTTAAGGAAGGGCTTCAGAAGTAGTCGGGGAGTCACTCTGTAATCAGAGCTCCCGCAGAGAACTGGGTGAAAGTCTATCTGTAGTCAGATACTTTCCACAGAACTTTGTTCACTCTCAGCTGAGGAATGTGAATACATGATATGAAGACAACTGGATCACAACTGGATCACGGGGGAATCATAAGCAGGGAAGAACACACAGGCAAACAGCAGCAGCAACATTAAAGGCAGGACTGAGAAGCACATTTATACAAGGCTAAGCAGGGAGCAAACTAGAGGCACCTGAAATGAGTAACACAAGGGCAGGAAGGAGAGGTAAAACAAACGCGGAACAGGCATGGCACGTTATACCACACTAGGGAGGAAACGGGAGGTTCAGGAGGGCAGGGTGTGGCAGGGATCCGTTTCAAAATTTAATTTTGGCTTGTACAAACCTTGGTAAAAGCTGCAAAAGATCGATCAACCACTTTCTGAGCTATTGTCTTAACAAACAAAGCATCTGTTGGGGTGGCGGTGTCTGGGGAATACCATGTGTAATACACCTTGTGAAGATTTATATGTAAAACAAAATATTTTTTGATTCTATCACACATATAGAAATTATCCATCCATCCATTTTCCAAACCGCTTATCCTATTGGGTCGCGGGGGGTCCGGAGCCTATCCCAGAATCAATGGGCACGAGGCAGGGAACAACCCAGGATGGGGGGCCAGCCCATCGCAGGGCACACTCACACACCATCCACTCACACACACACACCTACGGGCAATTCAGCAACTCCAATTAGCCCCAGCATGTTTTTGGACTGTGGGGGGAAACCGGAGTACCCAGAGGAAACCCCACAACGACATGGGGAGAACATGCAAACTCCACACACATGTGACCCAGGCGGAGACACGAACCCGGGTCCCAGAGGTGTGAGGCGACAGTGCTAACCACTGCACCACCATGCCGCCCCTTATAGAAATTATTCTAGGTTTAAATAGTAATTTAGCTGAGTAACTAGGCTGAAATTCTAGATAGTTGCAATTTTAAGAATTATTACTATTATTCACAGCTTTTAAGCATGCAGTTGGATGACGGATGGATGGATATTCAGCCACCAGAAATGCCAATTGTTGTTAAGAGGATCAAAGTCTGCAAAGTAGTATGCAGGGTTTAAGGCCAGAACACAGCATACTCTCCGACAGAAAGCATAAAGTTCACTGGGGGAATTTCTGTGGCCACTGCCTGAACAGCATGTGTGGAGAATGTTTATGAGGGTCGAGCCATGCAGAGCTGCTGGCCCTGGCATGTAATGATGAATCACAAATCAGTTAAAAATCGGTGCAAATGCATGAAGATTTAAACCGGCTGATGTGGAAAATGAATCACTATTGTAGGAGTACTTCACAGTACTTTAACAGAAAAACTGGTGTAATATTACATTTGATTTCACAATGTGAGTTTGACGTCAGATGTCACTGCGTATCACGTCGACATCGTACGTCAGTTTTTGGTTTTGAGCGAACGCGAGATGATGAATGAATTTGAAACTGAGGACGGCACAGTGGTTAGTGCTGGCTTCGGTCCAGGGCCCTTTCTGTGTGGAGTTCGCATGCTCTCCCCGTTTTCGCCGGGGACTCCAGGTTCCTCCCACGGTCCAAAAGCATGCAGGATAGGTTGACTGGTGAGTCTAAATTGGCCCTGTAGTTGTGTGAGTGTGTGCGACCTGCGGTGTGTAGGTGACTGCCTGGGCTTGGTTCCTGTCTGCGCCCCTTGTTCCCGGGATAGGCTCCGGTCTCCCCCGCGATCTCAGTTGGGATTAAGTGGTTTCAGAAAATGGATGGATGGACGCACCGCCCGATCTTCAATTGGCGGTGTGGCAGCATATTAGCTTTCCGGTAATCACAAACGAGGAGGAAACAGCGAGAAAAGCACAGACAAGACATAAACTGCATGCAAACATTGTAATAGACTGATAACATACACAAACAGGTCCACTGGCACCACCGTGAGCTGAGTGAAGATTATTAAAAGGGCAAAGCACGCTAAAAAGCTGCACATGCAAACCTTAGCTTATTTATTTGATTTATTTTTTTTTATTTACTTATTTTGATTTGGGATTTTTTTCAACAGTATTTTATTCAAATTCAGTTGCACTGTTCACAACAGTGTCAACAGTTCAGAAAGATAAATATAAGAATATTTTTGAATATATTTGTCTGCAGCTCATTCTGCAAAAAATGAGAAAATTGTATCGTGAACTCAGAATCGTGAATCGTATCAAATGGTGAGTTGAATGTATCGTTACATCCCTAGTTCTTACAGTAGTACTATGGTATGGTGGAGCCACATGACAGGAAGGCAGTACATTGCGAAGTCTGTTAAGAACATCATTCGCACTGAACTGCCCTCCATTGACCAGCTGTACTTTAACTGCCACAGTAACAAGGTTCAGTCTATAATCCAGGACTCTGACCATCATCCACAAACACTGACTAGCAGATTCATGAACAGCTTCATTCGCCAAACAATTCAAACCTGCAGCTTTTGCATCCCCTGTAACAGTCATTTCCACGGCAGCTGCACTGTACAGCTGTTACTGCACTTTATCCACCACTGACCACGTATCATCCAGTTTTGTCCTGCTTTGTATCGCACTGTTTCTGCACCATGTTGTCTTGTACTCCCTTGTGTTGTTATGCACCATCTGTGTTGTTCTGAGCAGTGCCATGATGCAATATTACAAAAAGATCTTGAGGAAATGCAGAGTTCTGGAGGAGATTCTCACAGATCATGGCATGTGTTTATACTGAAGAAACTGTACAAATTGCTAGACATAAAACACAGGACTGGCAACTGTGGTACGTTTTAACACCTTGATAAAAAACTTAAAATCCATAGTAAGTAGGACAACCTCATAGAACCTTTACTAGTCATTGTTCAGAAGATTAACACGGATTAAAAACCATTACTATGAAAGCACGCTAATCAGTTAAGTTGATTATGTGGAGAGAGAGAAAAAAAACTGTCTTTGAAAAAGATCAACCATAGAACGAAGCTGCAGCATTGACACCCCCTAGTGGTGATTTGAAGATAGTTCTGTCTGTAGCAGCTAAGCAGTAGATTTGGCGTCAGGTGCCATGACAAACTCAGTGCTGCTCGGTTTGAACGGCAGAAGCACAAAAATAAAGGGGGCATCTACTGCACGCCCCCCACCCTTGAAAATGGTACAAATTATCATGCAACAGTTTTCTTAAGTAAGTCTTTTTGGGCGTCTGCAGAAACCTCCACGATGCGATTGCCCTGATTAAGAAGTGCGCAGCGGATACAATTTGGGATGCATCGTTCATCCGATTTATTAATATATAATTATTAGTATGTCTATATTATTTTAGAAACGTTACTTGACGAATATTTTTCATTGAGATTGATTCCCCGTTTAAAATTTTGGTGACACTTCATATTTTTTAAGAGAGACAGACAATTTGACGCATGCAATTTGCAGAAATATGTTGTGCCGCTATAAAGTACACAGGCAGCATGACAAACATAAGTACTCACTGAAGCCACGACATACGCCCGGCTGGCCCCAGCGGTACCCCTAAGAAGAAGGCTTTTTTCACAACCCACGACCATCACGAGGGCAAAAAAAACTGAATAGCCTAGAATTTAGTTAATTACAAGGCACATATTTATTGGAGCAAGAGCTCTAACATAAAACTACCTTGTAATTATAAAGTATTATGGCTGTGAACAATGTACAAACAGGCACAGAAAGTAAAATACTCCAAAAATGCAAAGAACCTAAATATTTTTGTTTCCACCGATTCACTCTTGATGTGTTAGGAGTCACAGTTCAGTAGCCTATTCTTCAGTATCTGCATTTAAGACCACCAACTGCTCTTTCTCCTCCTTCGCTCGTCGGCTCAGAGTATTGGACTTGGTAAGTAATGTTGCCCTTTTGGTTCCAGCAGCACTCTCTGCTTCCTCTGCCATGTGCTCAGCATCCTTTTGTAAACTCTCACATACACTTTCCAGTGAGACTCTCTTCCTCTTGAGTTCCTCAAGTTTTCTTTTTTGCTTTTCGCTCATCTTTCACCTTTGGTCAGAGGCGCTTTGGTTGCTCCCCCACACACTCTGACATGGTCGCATATAAGCCTCTGTGCAACAACTGTTTCCTCTGATAAGTTGCAGGTCTCCACCTCTATTCGTTCCACTTCGGCTTGCCCATAGGACAGCAGCAGCAAGTTCTTGCAGAACATCCAGAGGTCAGGATAAGGCCCACTAACTTTTTGATGTAAAAAGACATCAACTTTGGATGGTGCTGAAGGAATGAAGGATATAAAATCCAAGCCTTTTGCCTCATTGTGCAGGTGATTATCAGACTGCTGGGATATTGCATCACCTGTAATTACATTAATTACAGTAGATTAGATGCAGATCAACAATGTCAATACACAGAATCACATGTAGAATAGGAAAGTGATTTATAACCCAATTTTCCTATGATACCATAAATGTGCAATCATTTTAATTTAATCTTGAGATATCTCTAGGCTCATCAAAGAAAATATAACTGGGCTGATGCTTCTTTTCAAACACCAAGAGTCGGTCTTCTAAATACTGCTAAAATCTACGTGTTAACACTATTCAGTTCAGGGACGGATTATGGGTTGTGTGGGCCCCTGGGTAAAACGTTCGCGAGGCCCCCCCCCACCACCACCACCTGCACCACCACCACAACCACCACAAGTCAAGGGCCCTTGGCAGCCAAACACCCTCCCTATAGGGTCAGGGGACCTTGTAGGCAGAGGATCAAAGAATGTAGGCCCTCTAAAATAGACAAACGAAAATACATTGCTGATAAGCGTTGCAAATTGTTTTGGGCTTGGGGCCCACGGGCCCCCTGCACCCCAAGGGCCCCTGGGCAGCGGCCCCGCTAACCCGGTTTGTAATCCGTCCCTGATTCAGTTAGATGTGAAAAAAGAAAAGCATAATTTAAAAATAATATTCTGAACTATCCTATTCTTATCCTATGATTTACCAGCAGATATCCTGCCTGCCAACCGATTCTCCTGCGCAAACTTCTGCATGAGATTTCTCCTTTTCTGCTGGCAGTTATCTGGCTGGTGTGCATTTTGTTTGGGTCCAAGCACGTCATCTCATGTACAATCGAGTACTTCAGAGGGCATTTATCCAAGGCCTTTTTGCACATTTTTGAGAGCACAATCTGGCAATTTTTTTTAATCTGAAGGACACCAAGGTCACTTCCACTGCCTTTGGCTCCTGACTGTCTCTGACAAAAAGATGGTTTGTCAAATTTCCAGAATCTTTCTGCACACTCAGCCCAAGGTTAACACTACCTCAGCTGTACATATCAAACCAGCTCAAACTCCATGTTATTCACATATTTTTTACTTCACAATTGTTTGATACATTTGTATGTAAAGATACCAGTGAATTCACAGAAGTCCCACCTTGATGACAGCCATTCCTATATCCACCTCCTTTGGACTGAGCCAGAGTTTTTGCCTGTACAACAGCTGTACATGTTGCTACACAACACTTAAACATTCTATTTCCTCAATGAACTATTTTTTTTGCAGCAAAAGCCATGAAGCAGCAATAAAATCTTTAAAATATGCTTACCAATAAATATGGTTCTCCCATTTAAACACATGTAAAGATAAACCATGGATATTTAAAAATCATGGGTTCGTTAATGAGTTTAAATGTTATTGAATGGCTTACCTTAAACTTCTCCAGTAAGTCTTCAGCGGTGGAGTGGCTCATGTACTGTGATCCCAGAACCAGGACTGCACTCGAGAGCCATTCTCATAATTCACCCAATACCTGACATGCACATCCAGTTGTTTTCTTTTGATGGATCTGTTCATACTTACGTCAAACATGACAACGAAGCTCCCTTTTAATATATGGAGCGAGTCCAAATCGCGCAAGAAAAGCGGTTTTATCTTTACCACAAGTGACCCTGCGAGTCAGGGAACATCACCCTGGAGACGGTGTGAATGTCATCATTGGACGTATAGGAGTGATGTCGGCAAACCGTTTGCAAAGCCCATAGCACTTCTGCTTTCAGTGTGGGTTGAGGAGGATGTACTGAAGGCATTATTTGTCATGGGATCCGGAGACACTGCCAAAACGGGTGTAGGCCTATCTTTAGAGGTTGTACTTATCTCCACTGAATAAACATAAATCTGGGCTTATTCTATACTGAACAAAAATATAAACGCAACACTCTTGTTTCTGCTCCCATTTTTCATGAGATGGACTTAAAGACCTACAATTCATTCCAGATACACAATATTACCATTTCTCTCAAACATTTCTCACAAATCAGTCTAAATGTGTGATAGTGAGCACTTCTGCTTTGCTGAGATAATCCATCCCACCTCACAGGTGTGCCACATCAAGATGCTGATCTGACATCATGGGTAGTGCACAGGTGTACCTTATACTGCCCACAATAAAAGGCCACCCTGGAATGTGCAGTTTTTTGCTTTATTGGGGGTCTGGGGACTCAGAACCGGTCAGTATCTGGTGTGACCACCATTTGCCTCATGCAATGCAACACATCTTCTTCGCATAGAGTTTATCAGATTGTCAATTGTGGCCTGTGGAATGTTGGTCCACTCCTCTTCAATGGCTGTGCGAAGTTGTTGGATATTAGTGGGAACTGGTACACGCTGTCGTATACGCCGGTCAAGCACATCCCAAACAAGAGCAGCTGACCTGAGAAATAAGAAATAAGCTAAGCTGGAAACCTGGACCCTCCGACCAAGAATGCGTGAAGTACCCTCAGAAGGTCTACTAGAAGATGTACGTAGAAGACTACTACAGATCAGCTGATCTACACCACAGCAACAGTGATCCTTGAGCTGGAGCCGGACCGTCTTTGAAGACTCCGTAAATCTCCGTATAATAATATATATCTACGGGAACGAGAAAGGAGAAAGCAGAGAACAAGAACAAGATTTGTAAATGTAAGATTTGAAGGACCCCCGGCATGAAAAATAGAATAGTTCTCGTCATTAGTGAACATGTGTCTCGTCATTGTGTATCATGGACAGTAAGAGGGGGATCAATAGAGTGTTGTTATTATAACGTCTAAAAAGTCTGTCGATAAATCAATAAGAAAATAAATGAAGTCGTTTTCGCGAACACGCGAACAGGGGCCGGACCGACTGTAGGGGGCGTGGCCAGAGACAGCCATAGCTGTCAAGTCTCCCGTTTTGGCCGGGAAACTACCGTATTTTACTTCTCTTTCCCGCCGTCCTCCCGTATTAGTATTTTCCCGTAAATCTCCCTTATATTATATAGTTGCTGGATAGTGTAGTGGTAAGATCGCCGCCTTTCACACGGGAGACCGGGGTTCGAATCCCGGTTGTGGCCAAAAATATATTTTATATATTTTATATATTTATATTATTTTATATTTCCTGTCTTAAAATGTAAGGGATACTGGAGCCTGGTTGCGGATGGCTCACGGCGGGTGCCGGAAAATTTCCTTTATTTTCAAATCCAAACCTTGACAGGTATGCTGCTGTTCCAAATCATGGGTGCATGTTACAAGTGCGGAACATATTTTAACTTAGTACTAACTTAGCATCATATTTGATCTGATTCGACTGAATATCCCAGGTTTCCATCTCTCATGCATCTGGTGTGACGTGTTTTCAGACTCTCAGGCTGGCGCAAAGAAATCTTACGGGAATTGAACGTCTCACTCCGGCCAGCTGACCAAAGTTCGGTAACCTTGGTATTGTGTGTAGGAGATTCGCTATAACTATAATTTCGTTCTCCATTTACATGCCCGTAGTGTCTTTAAGTGTTATGTAGTTTTGCCTGAAACGCAAAAATAAAACAAAGCAATTAAAGCCGATCAGTGGCTCAAATTGTGCTGTAGCGATTGAAGAACTTTTGTCGGAAGTTGGATTCGAACTTGGGATGCCTTACTTGGGAGAACAGAATACCAGAATAGAGTAGGTTAAGTCCAGCCTTGGCTTCCAAGCTGACGTTTTTCTACATATGTGCTTGTGTATCATGGACAGTAAGAGGGGGCAGGCAAGGAGAGAATTTCTCTCTTTGGGGATCAATAGAGTGTTGTTATTATAACGTCTAAAAAGTATGATGGTCTGTCGATAAATCAATAAGAAAATAAATGAAGTCGTTTTCGCGAACACGCCGAATTATAACTATAATTTCGTTCTCCATTTACATGCCCGTAGTGTCTTTAACCGGCTGCACAAACTGGATCCGCCTCCATTACGACACAACTTTGCCCTTATTGGCTTAAGAATTTAGTCACATACATGACGTATATCTGCTATTTCTCCCGAGAAGCAGGTAAAGCAGTGGTAACTGCTTTGTAGTTAATTTACCTGGTAAAATTAAGTTTAAATAAATGATATAAATACTGTAATAGTACTCGTGAGCTTTGTTTATTTGTTATTAGTTATTGTAATGTTGCGCTGCTTTATTTGTTTAATCGTCTAGTCTGTGGAGACATTCAAGTTAATCAAATAAGAATTGCACTGTACACTGTACATGACCATAAAAACTTTGTATCCTTGAAATAAATGTTTTTGATCTTTTCCTTGGCAGTTATCTTTTTACACAGGGCCTCTATGTACACGATAGTTTTTTTTTTCACGACTAACAGTATGGATCAGGAGTTGGTTATTGTAAAAGAAGTAATGTGCATGCAGGTGATATTTGTATAGATTTATCCACACCCTTGTAGCAGTGCTGCCATTGCAGTCAGATCTCGCAAACTAGGAGTATTAGTTGTCTTTATTTCTCTTTATTTCTTGACGCCAACCCTCTCCATTAATCCGGGCTTGGGACTGGCACCTACCTGAGCTGGCTTGCTCCCTTAAGTGGCTGGGTTAGGCTAAACTATATATATATATTTACCAAGACTACAATAAAACATCTCGAAATGTGTAGTCTAGCAAAACGCAGTTTAAAGAAGGTAGCCTACCTGGCGAAATTGCAAACAAATTAAGGGCGTTAGGCAGCCTTTAGATCCTACCCATCATGCACTGCAGTTTTTTGCTAATTCCTCAAATGGAAAACTGTCCATCCATCCATCCATTTTCCAAACCGCTTATCCTACTGGATCGCGGGGGGTCTGGAGCCTATCCCGGAAGCAATGGGCACGAGACAGGGAACAACTCAGGATGGCGGGCCAGCCCATCGCAGGGCACACTCACACACTATTCACTCACGCATACACTCCTATGGGCAATTTAGCAACTCCAATTAGCCTCAGCATGTTTTTGGACTGTGGGGGAAACCAGAGTACCCGGAGGAAACCCCACGATGACATGGGTAGAACATGCAAACTCCACACACATGTGACCCAGGTGGAGACTCGAACCCGGGCCCTAGAGGTGTGAGGCAACAGTGCTAACCACTGCACCACCATGCTGCCCCCTAAATGGAAAACCATTAAATACAAAAGGAAAACAAAAGTGCTGTAAGACTGTATACTTATGTGTATGTTAGTAAAGGCTGTAGCTGACACAACGGACCCCACTAATTAGAAAGGGGTAATTGTACACATGTGGCATCCAGTATGTTCTTCTATAACAGTTTTTAAAAAAAAAAAAAAACTCACATTACACAAATTGGCACTATCAAAACGAGGATTATGGGGAAAATGGGGACTGTGATGGAGATTACATACACGTAGGCATGGTATTTAGTTTTTTTTTAATCTGGTCACCTTCCAGAGTAATTGTAAACTAAAACCATCTTCACCCTATTTGATTCTTTATAAATGGACAATCAGTCGTGCAGTAAATGGGGGTATAGAGAGACACAGAGCTTGTCTAACAAGAAACCCTGGGAAGCTAACATTAATAGGGTGGGTATGGATAGCAAAACCATTGATACAGATTACAGATTTATATCTCACCTGAACCCTGGCGGGCTCCGTGCCAATAGGGGTTGGGATTAGGGTTAGTTAACTTAAGTAGTAATATTGATGTGTATATTCTCCTATTCTCCAGTCAGTGAATCGTGAAACGTAATGTTAATATGTTTCTATACCTATATGTTCTGCTTAAAAACCCATAAAGGCAAGCACAGTGTTTAGACATTCTGTTACTTAGACTAGTAAACACTAAGATCCTTCAGCTTTCAATTAACCTGACACAACAGTCTAAACAACAAATGTGTGCCATGTCATTTGTCATCTTTACATCTTGTATCCTTTATATGGTAATTGGATTTTCAAGGTGGAATTGCAGGTCGATCATTTTAAGGATCTAGATGTAAACCTCCCTGGTGTTGCTTTAATATTTTTTTTGCACAATTTGCTTCACACACTTCCTCCAGCAGAGAAGCTTACAATACTACACCCCACCAAATGACTGGATGATGCCTTTTTATTTAAGGTCTGGCTGTGAGCCTCGATTACCGATACACTATCTTCAGGCTCCTGCCGGGATCAGTCAGTATGGTGGACCTTTGGAGGAATGGGTACAAAACCATCAGGAAAGTTTGCAGGTGCTTCAAGAGTATGTGAAGGCTTAGTTGGAGGAACAAGCCACACCACGAAATCGGAAACACAATGAGTTGGTTAATGATTAGGGGTTTGATGAAGGTCAGCTGGTGTGTTTGCGGAACCATGTTCGAGGTAAAATACAGGATCATTGGGATGCCTGTTTGTATATGGTAGTTCGGTGTCCCCAAGATCAGGGTGCAGTTTACTCTGCAACTCCAATGGAGGGGGACGGGGTTGTCCGTCAAGTTCACCGAACAGAGTTGCGTCCAGTACCACAGGGGGTTGTTATGTCAGGGGAAGATGTTCTGGTAATGTCTCCTGAGTCTGGGTTGCCCACAGGGGCAACAGAAATGGAATCGGATGAGGACTCTGTGGTTTTACGGGGACAGGGCTGGTGGGAGGGGTCGCAATAGAGCATCCACAAGTAGGCCTCGTATAATGGAGGAGGTTATGTCCCCCCCGAGGTGTAGAGACCAGTTAAACGTTCGGTGAGGTCCACCACTGGTCATCATACCAACCCTTATAAGTTACCACGGTCAGTGAATGATCGTTCGGTTGGGGAGGAAGACCAGTGGTTTGGGGATAGAATTCTTAGCTGTGATCGTTGGGTCATCAATTTCATTTTGGGGGATGGATTGTAGCCAGGCAATTATAGGCAGGTATAGGAACTGCAGTTCGGACTGGAGGCATAGCCGGGGCGAGATGGCTGTGCATGTTCCGATGGTAGGGCATATTGGCAAAGGAGCAGGCACGGGAAAGACAGGCAGGGTCCTGATAGATTTGGGGGAGCATCGGCGGGCATATTGAATTTGCAGTGTAGCAGCCTTTCTGTTTGCTTGTTTCAGGGGTGAACAATCTTATCCGCAAAGGGCCGGTGTGTATGCAGGTTTTCGCTGCAACTCCCTAATTAGATTTCTAATTAGAGGACTGATTAGCTGAAGAGTCCTCATACCTGGTTTTGAAGAGCTGACCTAAAGGTTACCCCAAAAACCTGTTTTTTTTTTGTTTGAATGGGGCAGTGAGTCATGGGGTAAACTACTGTTCTTTAGGGGTTTTCAAGGTGGAATTACGGGTCGATAATTTTAAGGATCAGGTTGTAAACCTCCCTGGTGTTGCTTTAATATGTTTTATCTGAGGTTGTATCGTGTATTATCAAGCCAGCCGGCTTAGTGGCCTCGGGAGCGGGGTTTAGTGGGAGCAGCTGGCTAGTTTTATTTTCTTTTTTGTTTGTGTCTTTTTCTTTGTTGTATGTATATTTTGGGTTCATTATTAGGCAGGCTGGGCCTTTTGGCACCTGTAGTCTGGGTGCTGGATTGCCCATAGGGGTCTTTTTTATTGCTGTGATTTGCTGTGTCATTCACTAGTGTGATTTGTGCTGGATGTGTTTTTAAGGTTGTGCTGTGGCGTGTACCTGAGCAAACTTTGGGCAACCTGTTCTCTTGTTGGCTTTATTGACAAAGGGTGGATTAGTCTAATTACGGCCTGCTACAAATAGCTGCATATAACGTATAAAAAAAATCACCTTATGGGTGCTCCGTAGGGTAGCAAGATCTTGAGTTTTTTTTACAGTACTCGGGTACGTTTTAAAATTTTCGACCAATCAGCAAACATTATTCTGACAGCATAGCTGGGAAACCAATGAAAAGTGAGTGCAACGTTCTAGAACTTGACTTCGGGTTGACGCTCCCTATAAAAGAGCTGGGTACTGCTTCAAGGCGTTCAGTTGGCGCTACCTCCTGATAGAGTAGCACTGTACGGCTCTTGTTCCGTAAAACAACATCAAAAGGATGAAAAAAAAAACAATATTTAAAGAAGACGAAAAAAATCAATTTTTAAAGAAGACGAAAAAAACATCGTCTAAAAAAATAAGCCAAAAAAATAATATCCGAAGAAGGAAAAACATGCAAAGTAAAAAAAAACAAACAAAAATAAAAAACAATATCCAAAGAAGAAGGAAAAAAACATCCAAAGGGAGAAAAGAAGAACTGAAGGGCCAACGAGGTAGGAGGAAATACAAATTTCGTTTCAGCACCGTTGGAGTGCCAAGCCGTGAAAAGCATTTGGCCAGAAGACAAGGTAAGTGTTGTATCTGTTATTTTAAAACAGCGCTTTTCAAAATGCTGCTTTATAATCGTTTGAGATCGTTAGCCAGTGTGACAGCTGAAGGCTTTTTGAGTTTACCAACATAAAGTTTTATTTCTGTATTAGGACATTGTCAGGAACAATGATGTGTTCATCGCTATGATGTGGTCAAAAAGCGATGCATTGAATCTTAGAAACATTTGTGATTTTTCAAACGATGCTTTTCCTTTTATTTAATCAGTAAAATTTCCATCGGTTTTATATAGTGCCCCTTGAAATATGTCTTTAGCTCATTTTCCGGGCATTTTACTAGAATGCATCCTGAGAAATACACAAGCTCTGCTGCATTTCCGTGCCTCGATGTTTAGTGCCGAGTATAATTGTTGCAGTTGCCTTTTATATATTCCATGAGACCTGTTGGTACCAAGAGAAGTGTGAGACTGTCAGGGTGAATTTATCATACAATCGCACGCATAAATACCTGAGGGTTGCCAGTCCTTTTGCGTTGTTACAGGAGGACTAGAGCTGACGAGTGTGTTTCTACACACTATCAAGGGCATTGTAGTACAGTTTTCTCAGGTGGGAGAATGCTGCCGATCTCCTATTTGACAATACAGCCCTTGATATATTAGAATATTACAGAACTAGAAGCCTTTTGCAAGGAAGAATGTGAGAAAATCCCAAGTACAAGAACTGAAAGCCTTTCAGCTGGCTATAAGAAGCGCTTGTAAGCTGTGATATCTGGCAGAGGAGGTGTTACTAAGTACTGATTACGTAGGGTGCCCAAACTTTTGCAGAGTGCCATAATAATGTTTTTATTTTGTAATTTTGTTCAATTTATGGCATAAAAAGTAACTATTCATCAATGTTTGCTGAAAATATTGTGTATTTTTCCCCCAGTTCCTAAAGAGACTGTATTAACTGATATTGTTGCTTTTGTAATTGAAAAGATGTTATTTGTCAAGGGGTGCCAAACCTTTGCATAAGACTGTACACAGTGTGTGTATGTGTTTATGTGAGTGTGTGTCTGTGTGTGTGTGTGTATATATATATATGTGTGTGTGTGTATATATTTCTGTATATGCATGTGTATATATATATTTATATATAGTTCACACACATTCAAACTTATTTGAATACACATTCAAAATTATTTTTATTATTATTATTTTCGTTTTTTTTTTTTTTTTGTGTTTTAAAATTTTTTATTTTTGCAATGGAAATAAAAATAAAGCAGTCCTCCGTAGAGGAGGGGTGGTGGAGGGAATATATATATATATATACATATATATAAAATAATTGTCACACAACTGGGGTGACATGCCTATCCTGCTCACCCAATTTTAGTGCACTTTAGTTATGCATAATGACCTTCTAGTCTCGATACACCCATATATATATATGTATATATATATATAGTTTTTTTTGTTTTTTTTTTTGCAATAGACAATAAAAATAACGCAGTTCTCCATAAAGGAGGGATGGTGGATGGAATATATATATACATATATATAAAATAATTGTCACACAACCTGGGTGACATGCCTTGCCTGCTCACCCAGTTTTAGTGCACCTTAGTTATTCATAATGACCATCTAGTCTCGATACACCCATAAATATATATGTATATATATATAGTTTTTTTTGTTTTTTTTTTGCAATAGACAATAAAAATAACGCAGTTCTCCATAAAGGAGGGATGGTGGATGGAATATATATATACATATATATAAAATAATTGTCACACAACTTGGGTGACATGCCTTGCCTGCTCACCCAATTTTAGTGCAACTTAGTTATCCATAATGACCAACTAGTCTCGATACACCCATATATATATATATATATATATGTACATATATATATAGTTTTTTTATTAGCAATAGAAAAGAAAAATAACGCAGTTCTCCGTAAAGGAGGGATGGTGGATGGAATATATATATATATATATATACATTTATATAAAATAATTGTCACACAACCTGGGTGACATGCCTTGCCTGCTCACCCAATTTTAGTGCACTTTAGTTATCCATAATGACCATCTAGTCTCGATACACCCATGAATATATATGTATATATATATATATATATATATATATATATATATATATATATATATATATATATATATATATATATATATATATATATAGTTTTTCTGTTTTTTTTTTGCAATAGACAATAAAAATAACGCAGTTCTCCGTAAAGGAGGGATGGTGGATGGAATATGTATATGCATATATATAAAATAATTGTCACACAACCTGGGTGACATGCCTTGCCTGCTCACCCAATTTTAGTGCACCTTAGTTATCCATACTGACCATCTAGTCTCGACACACCCATATATATATATATATATATATATATATATATATATATATATATATATATATATATATATATATGTATATATATAGATATTTTTTCTTTTTCTTGTGTTTTTTTTTCGCAATGGATATTAAAAATAAAGCAGTCCTCCGTAAAGGAGGGGTGGTGGAGGGAATATATATATACATATATATATAAAATAATTGTCACACAACCTGGGTGACATGCCTTGCCTGCTCACCCAATTTTAGTGCAACTTAGTTATCCATAATGACCAACTAGTCTCGATACACCCATATATATATATATATATATGTACATATATACAGTTTTTTTATTAGCAATAGAAAAGAAAAATAACGCAGTTCTCCGTAAAGGAGGGATGGTGGATGGAATATATATATATATATATATATATATATATATATATATATATATATATATATATATATATATATATATATACATTTATATAAAATAATTGTCACACAACCTGGGTGACATGCCTTGCCTGCTCACCCAATTTTAGTGCACTTTAGTTATCCATACTGATCATCTAGTCTCGACACACCCATATATATATATATATATATATATATATATATATATATATATGTATATATATATAGATATTTTTTCTTTTTCTTGTGTTTTTTTTTCGCAATGGATATTAAAAATAAAGCAGTCCTCCGTAAAGGAGGGGTGGTGGAGGGAATATATATATACATATATATATAAAATAATTGTCACACAACCTGGGTGACATGCCTTGCCTGCTCACCCAATTTTAGTGCAACTTAGTTATCCATAATGACCAACTAGTCTCGATACACCCATATATATATATATATATATGTACATATATATAGTTTTTTTATTAGCAATAGAAAAGAAAAATAACGCAGTTCTCCGTAAAGGAGGGATGGTGGATGGAATATATATATATATATATATATATATATATATATATATATATATATATACATTTATATAAAATAATTGTCACACAACCTGGGTGACATGCCTTGCCTGCTCACCCAATTTTAGTGCACTTTAGTTATCCATACTGACCATCTAGTCTCGACACACCCATATATATATATATATATATATATATATATATGTATATATATATAGATATTTTTTCTTTTTCTTGTGTTTTTTTTTCGCAATGGATATTAAAAATAAAGCAGTCCTCCGTAAAGGAGGGATGGTGGATGGAATATATATATAAAATAATTGTCACACAACCGGGGTGACATGCCTTGCCTGCTCACCCAATTTTAGTGCACCTTAGTTATTCATAATGACCATCTAGTCTCGATACACCCATAAATATATATGTATATATATATAGTTTTTTTATTAGCAATAGAAAAGAAAAATAACGCAGTTCTCCGTAAAGGAGGGATGGTGGATGGAATATATATATATATATATACATTTATATAAAATAATTGTCACACAACCTGGGTGACATGCCTTGCCTGCTCACCCAATTTTAGTGCACTTTAGTTATCCATAATGACCATCTAGTCTCGATACACCCATGAATATATATGTATATATATATATATATATATATATATAGTTTTTCTGTTTTTTTTTTGCAATAGACAATAAAAATAACGCAGTTCTCCATAAAGGAGGGATGGTGGATGGAATATGTATATGCATATATATAAAATAATTGTCACACAACCTGGGTGACATGCCTTGCCTGCTCACCCAATTTTAGTGCACCTCAGTTATCCATACTGACCATCTAGTCTCGACACACCCATATATATATATATATATATATATATATATATATATATATGTATATATATATATAGATATTTTTTCTTTTTCTTGTGTTTTTTTTTCGCAATGGATATTAAAAATAAAGCAGTCCTCCGTAAAGGAGGGGTGGTGGAGGGAATATATATATACATTTATATAAAATAATTGTCACACAACTGGGGTGACATGCCTTGCCTGCTCACCCAATTTTAGTGCACCTTAGTTATCCATAATGACCAACTAGTCTCGATACACCCATAAATATATATGTGTATATATATATATATATATAGTTTTTTTGTGTTTTTTTTTGCAATAGACAATAAAAATAACGCAGTTCTCCATAAAGGAGGGATAGTGGATGGAATATATATATACATATATATAAAATTATTGTCACACAACCTGGGTGACATGCCTTGCCTGCTCACCCAATTTTAGTGCACCTTAGTTATCCATACTGACCATCTAGTCTCGATACACCCATATATATATATATATATATATATGTACATATATATAGTTTTTTTATTAGCAATAGAAAAGAAAAATAACGCAGTTCTCCGTAAAGGAGGGATGGTGGATGGAATATATACATACATATATATAAAATAATTGTCACACAACCTGGGTGACATGCTTTGCCTGCTCACCCAATTTTAGTGCAACTTAGTTATCCATAATGACCAACTAGTCTCGATACACCCATAAATATATATGTATATATATATATATATATATATATAGTTTTTTTATTTTTTTCGTAATGGACAATAAAAATAACGCAGTTCTCCGTAAAGGAGGGATGGTGGATGGAATATATATATACATATATACATTTATATAAAATAATTGTCACACAACCTGGGTGACATGCCTTGCCTGCTCACCCAGTTTTAGTGCACCTTAGTTATCCATACTGACCATCTAGTCTCGATACACCCATAAATATATATACTGAACAAAAATATAAACGCAACACTCTTGTTTCTGCTCCCATTTTTCATGAGATGGACTTAAAGACCTACAATTCATTCCAGATACACAATATTACCATTTCTCTCAAACATTTCTCACAAATCAGTCTAAATGTGTGATAGTGAGCACTTCTGCTTTGCTGAGATAATCCATCCCACCTCACAGGTGTGCCACATCAAGATGCTGATCTGACATCATGGGTAGTGCACAGGTGTACCTTATACTGCCCACAATAAAAGGCCACCCTGGAATGTGCAGTTTTTTGCTTTATTGGGGGTCTGGGGACTCAGAACCGGTCAGTATCTGGTGTGACCACCATTTGCCTCATACAATGCAACACATCTTCTTCGCATAGAGTTTATCAGATTGTCAATTGTGGCCTGTGGAATGTTGGTCCACTCCTCTTCAATGGCTGTGCGAAGTTGTTGGATATTAGTGGGAACTGGTACACGCTGTCGTATACGCCGGTCAAGCACATCCCAAACATGCTCAACGGGTGACATGTCCGGTGAGTATGCTGGCCATGCAAGAACTGGGACATTTTCAGCTTCCAAGAACTGTGTACAGATCCTTGCAACATGGGGCCGTGCATCATCTGTCTGAGTGGCTGGTCTCAGACGATCTTGGAGGTGAACCTGCTGGATGTGGAGGTCCTGGGCTGGTGTGGTTACACGTGGTCTGCGGTTGTGAGGCCGGTTGGATGTACTGCCATATTCTCTGAAACGCCTTTGGAGACGGCTTATGGTTGAGAAATGAACATTCAATGCACGAGCAACAGATCTGGTTGACATTCCTGCTGTCAGCATGCCAATTGCACGCTCCCTCAATGCTTGTGGCATCTGTGGCATTTTGCTGTGAGACAAAACTGCACATTCCAGGGTGGCCTTTTATTGTGGGCAGTATAAGGTACACCTGTGCACTACCCATGATGTCAGATCAGCATCTTGATGTGGCACACCTGTGAGGTGGGATGGATTATCTCAGCAAAGCAGAAGTGCTCACTATCACACATTTAGACTGATTTGTGAGAAATGTTTGAGAGAAATGGTAATATTGTGTATCTGGAATGAATTGTAGATCTTTAAGTCCATCTCATGAAAAATGGGAGCAAAAACAAAAGTGTTGCGTTTATATTTTTGTTCAGTGTATGTATATGTATACATATAGTTTTTTTTGTGTTTGTGAAAACGGGTCTTTAATCGGGGAAACGGAGCGGGTAGAGCAGGACGGAACGCAGGCATTGACAAACTACAATGACGGACAGGGCAAACAGGTAAGACCAGGACTTAAAATAGGTCATGACTAATCAAAGTAATCGGGCAAAGCAGGAGACGATCAGGGAAGCACACGTGGGTAATCAGGGGGCGTGGCACACACGAGGAGCGGACAAGCCGGGCATATATGTATATCTATATAAAACCTCATTAATGAGGGACAGGGAACAGAACGGACAGACAGAACTGGCACAGGGGAAGGAGCCAGGACAAGACTTGACATAAGACAGGAAAGGCAGAGAAACAGATCAGAAAGGGGGACACGGAGGGAACAGGCAGGACAAAAGGACCGGGAGTGAACGAAGGGAACATCGGGGAAAGAGGAGCAGAAGCCAGAGGGACGAGGGACAAAGAGAGGAGGGACAGAGACAGGAGGAACAAAGCGAGGGGGAGCAGAGGCAGGAGGGACAAAGACGGGAGGCCAGGGAGAGAAGGAGGGGGAACCAAGAGGAGCCCGAGGGAGACCCAGCGGGCGACGGGAGGCAGCCGGAAGGGCTGCAGGCGGCCGGGAGGCCGGAGCCGGAGGGGCCGAGGAGACGGGGTGAGGGACAGACGCAGGGACGAAGGAGGGAGTCGGAGGGGAGACCAGGGAAGGGGACGAAGGAGCTGGAAGGGACCCTGGCGAGGGCAAGGAGAGAGGGGGAGCCGCAGCAGACGGCGACGTCCTCCGACACGCCAGAGCGGGAGGACCAGCAGGCGAATGAGGAGCCGCCGTCGGGGGGCCCGCAGGCAACCGATAAGACGCCGGAGGAGGGACCGAGGCAGGGCGACGAGGCCGCGGAGGGGGACCCGCAGACGACAGCCGACCCGGAGGGCCAGGACCCGCAGGTGCCGACCAAGCCCTAGCGCCGGCGAGGGAGGGCGAGCCAGGGGGCTGGGCGGGTGGGACCCCAGCCGTGCGTCTGTGTCCTCTCCCCTTATGGGACACAGACATAAGGACCTGCGGCCGGGGTCGGGCTCGTCGGGGTGAGGGTACCAGAGTCACAGGGGGAGAAGGGACTGGAGTGGGGCCAGGGACTGGAGCTGCAGGCTGCAGAGGGAGCGCCTGCCCGGGAGCTGCAGGCAGGGAAAGCGCCTCGGACGTGGGCGCGGTAGCTGCAGGCAGCGGAGACGGCTGCTCGGGCTCTGGGGCCGCAGGGGGCACTTATTTTATTATATAAAATAAGTGTCACACAACCGGGGTGACATGCCTTGCCTGCTTGTGGGATGAGGAAGACTCAGGGACTGGAAATGGGATTAAAACTGAAGATGTGCTCATTCCTTTGTGTATTTACAAATTTTCCTTCCGTCAGACATGAGGAGTTTGCTGCTATATTTGGCACTAATAGAGATTCTGATGCTGCTATTTTTATTGTCTATTAGTTTGTTATTATTTACAAGTTCTGTTGTGTTTTTGCATTTTTCTCTTCTGGTTAATTAACTGCTGTCTGTTTGCTGTGAAGTATGAGTGTGGTGAGTAAGACTCAGGGACTGGAAGTGGGATTACAACTAAAGATAACATGCTTATTCCTTTTTGTATTGTTTACAAATTTCCTTCCGTCAAACATGAGGAGTTTGCTGCTATATTGTGCACTAACAGAGATTCTGATGCTGCTATTTTTATTGTTTATAAATGTGTTATTGTTTCCAAGTTGAGTATTCAATAAATGCTAAATTGAGAAATTTTGTGTATCGTTTGTTATTATTAGTGTGATATTTTACCATGCAAATAGAGGGGAAAACGTCCAATTATCGGCCAAAAAAAATCAGCAGCATATATCGGCCATCGCCTGACCCTTGACTTGAAAAACCCATATCGGTCGACCTCTAGTAACAGTACATTCTGTCCAATTCATCCATCGAGTTAAGTCACACACCCACTTGAGGGGGCACTCCGGCAGACGTGAGGATGGGGATGTTCTTTCCGCTATAACATCCACTGCAGAAGTACATCTCGCTCCTGTTCACAGGGCTTACTTCAATGATGAAGCAGGGCTGGTTGTCTGGACAAGAAGTTGTCCTGCTGCTGGGTCTCGGTGCCGTTTTTCCACCTAAGCTTGAAGGTGGAAATGTGTTCCAACTTGGTCCCTGGGACTGCAGCATAGCCAAACATCGCGAGCAGCGTCGGCCACACCCACCACCAGAACCATCACACCGTCCTATACACATAAAGAAGAACTAAAACATAGAGTGTTGTGACAATCTATGCGTTAATGTTTGGCAGCATAGGTGATTCATTAAAATTATACCGAAGAATGGAAAATGTGATATTTAGAATATTTTTTGCCATTTAGTAGCTAATTTAAGCACTTACCCAATGCCTCAATTTGTTTTAGGTCAGTAATGTCTGAGCCAAAAGAATGAATGTATGAATTTAATACAATTCACCCACTCCCACCCACACACAAATCTGAAATTCAATTTAAGACACTTCTTAAACATTAGTGCATTAACAAAAAAGGAAAATCTTAAGAGATTCAGTAGGATTTTCTATGTTAGACTTAAGCTAATAGTTCAATAGTTTTTACATATTTCAATATACCAATTTGACTTTAATGTTGAAACAGATGCTAAAACATGGAATAATTTCATAACTAGAGAAACATGTTATTCACAAACACTAGCAAAGGTAGCTTATAGTTAAGCTTACTTAAGTCAGCAAGTCAGGCTACAGTGTGTAAGAATAGTCGTAAACGATAATTTGTCTCAGTCTTACATGACAGAATAAGTAAACAGAAAATATAAAATGGCTGAAACAGCGTCATTAACGCCAGCTACAGTAGAGGCGCAGAAAAGGTGTCATGACTGAAGTATTCCCAAACTCTGGAAGACCGTATGCGAGCCTTTTTTGCCGCGTGTTTCTCCAGAGGCTCCGGAGCTCCGCTGGTTGAGACAGCCATGTTGGTTCATGTGCAGGGGGACGAGCGGCAAATTTCTTTTTTGCAGGGTGGTAGGTGATGTCTCATTAATATTTATGAGAGAAGTGCTACATGATTGGCCAGTGCATGCCAGTGCATGCCCAAAATGGTGCGGCACTGCATCCAAGCCTGCGGCACTCAGAGTCACAAATACAGTGGAAACCATTTGTAGTAATTACGTCTGTCTGGCTGATTTCCAACTAATTGATATTTGTATATTTATTACATGAATATAAGGTAATATAAGGTAATAGAAGAGGTATTTAATGGTTTTCCATCTGAGGAATTTGCAAAAAACTGCAGTGCATGATGGGTCGGACCTAAAGGCTGCCTTAACGTCCTCATCTGTATGACGACATACATCAAGACTAGGAAGGTGCATAATGTTCATGTCTGGTTGCGTTTGTTGGTCCAGAAAGTAATTCAATTTCGCCATGTAGGTTACGTTCTTAAAAACTGCTTGGATATAGCCCGATTATATGCTGTGGGCCTTTTAATTTCTTTGTTTACCAGGTAGGCTACCTTCTTTAAACTGCGTTTTGTTAGACTACATATTTAGGGAGGTCTTTATAAATTTATAGTAGTCTTCATAAATATGTGCATAGTTTAGCCTAACCCAGCCACTTAAGGGAGAAAGCCAGCTCAACTAGGTGTCGGTCCCAAGCCCGGATTAATGGGGAGGGTTGGCGTCAAGAAATAAAGAGACTGTATCTTCACTGCATGACTGATGTCAAAATGTGTGAAATATGTGGTTGTATTAATAAATGCATTAAAGTAGGTTAATGATTCTGTGCTGTCTAAATTGTATAGAAAATTTCTACGTATAGCCAAACAAATCTCCTCCTGTTTGAAAAGGCATAGAAAAAGCAATTTAGCCACTAAAACTTTACAGTTTTTGTGAGGGACAGTCGAATTCTCTCGTTTCTCTCGTCAAGTTTTTTTGTGATCCTGCACCTACACTTTGCCGGCCCCAGGAGGATGGGCTCCCCCTTTGAGTTTGGTCCCTCCCAAGGTTTCTTCCTTCTTGGGAGTTTTTCCATCCTATCGGCGCCTATGGCTTACTCACTGGGGGCTTTGGGTGGGCATGATATAAAGCAAAGCATTTTCCCTCCCAGTTTCCTCCTCTGGTCCACATTGCAGGACCATCAGCCATCAGAAACAGTCAGACGGTCTCCTTCAGCTTCTTTAGTGTCCTTGGAAGCCAAGGCAGTTTTAGGTCTGAGAAGAGGTTTATCAGAAGGACACATATTACGTCGTTTGTCCTGAAATGTAACATGGGGAGGAAAAGTTAAGCGGTTTAGTCAGATTGGAGTCGTTTATTCAGCAGTGGCAGCGCCAGTGACTTAATGCTACAGGTGCTATAGGGGAGTGAGATTATTTAGACCGGGTGCTTTAGCTTTTCAGCTTATGTAGATGGTGTATAGAAGCACACAGCACGATAAGCTACAGCATGGATAAAATAGGATAAAATATGAAATTCTAACGTCTAGCTCACAGAGCCTCTATGTGTACTTTGAAGAAAAAATACACTACAAGTATGCTGTAAAAACCGCAAAAATGTCTTACACAATATACAGATTTTACAGATAGTTAAAGAAAAAATGAAACCAATATTTTGGGGGTGCTGTGGGGGTACTATGGTCATTGGAGGAGGAGCTAGAGCCCCCCCCCCCAAGCTTTTCCTTGGTGCTGCCACTGTTGTTCAGATTAAAAGTAACATTGTCATTAATAAACAGTACTCTGATCAAATTTTTGCATGTACAAACACAATCAAAGTTTAACCACATGTTTAGACACAATTCACACACCTGTTACATTTCCATAATGCTAAGACTCTCTACACTTACTTCATCCACTTTCTTGTTTGGTACACAGTCATTTGATGGATGTGTAAGATCATTACCAGACCGTCTGCTGCAAACTCTACAGTTAATGAATGGCTGCAAAAACACACAGACACACAAAAACAGTATTTAAAGAGTGGTGGGCAATAAATACAGTGAGAGAAGGTGTAGTAAAGATATATCTAATGATTTAAGGCAGAGCTGCTGGAGTGCAGGGTTTAATGACACAGAACAATTTTAGAGGAAAGAGCTTCCAAAGCAGGGTCACCATAAGGCTATATTATACAAAGCAAGTTCATCTAAAAGTATGAACAACAAATCCCGTTTAACTGAACACTGCTCTGTATTAAAATACTGTCCTCCGATCAAGCTAAGTGGTCCTGTAGTTCACTATTTAAAGAGGTAAATTTAAAGGGTAATTCACACTGCACATCTACCCTGCTCTGACCAGGTTTAATTACTGGCTTTCTAATTAAAACAAGAGTTAAGTCCTGCCCTTTCACCACAAAACACCACACTGCCATTTAAGGCTGATTTCAACAATGAGTTTTAGTTAACCTGGCTCGATTGAGTTAACTCTGGGTATGTAAAACCCGCTTTGTAGTACAGCCCACAGGTCTTTAAATAAGGCCAGCTAGGGTTCATAGCTCGAAGCATAATCTACAGGTCACCCCTCAGATGATTAGCATTTGCTTCTGCCTGGTAATCCAGCCTTTAAGCCTGTAAACCTACTAAAATTTGAGAATAAGGTGAAGGAACTGGCTCTTTGAGGCCACCTATGTATTTGTTACTTTATTGTTGGCTAACTTTCCCCCGCAGGGCATCAAAAAAGTTAACATGAACCTAAATTAATTTGCTAACTGATATGTCCAATGCTCACAGTCACAGTGACTCTTTACTTACCCTCTTGTCCATGAAAATACAGTCAGCCCGATGGTCTGTTGCAGTTGACTTTGGACATTTTGTTGCTCTCAAGAGAATCTCAATGTCAATGTATTCACTGCTGATCTAAATCACATAAACACGTTATATACAAAATTGCCTACAACTGTTTTAAAGGCAATATAACAAACAATAATCACCCAAAAAATGGCAAACTGTCACAGACTTGACTGCAGCAGATTCAGAGAGAAACTGTGAGAAGGTAAAATTGACCAGGGCTGAGATATACAACCATCACTTTCATTGTGAAGAGACATTAAGCATCATATGCATTGAAATTAAAACATCAAAATCAATGTGATACTCATTAGTTCAGCTTGCAGATGATGAAAGTTTCACACTTTTGTAAACACTTTCTCAGCAGTTACCTTCGGACGGCCCTGGATGTTATAGAAATTCATGTGCTGACGGGTTCCTTGATGAGCATTTTCGACTGCGAGTTTAATGGCCGTCTTGTGAGTGCAGGGAGACTGTGGTAATCTTGCTGGGCCTCTGTGGAGATAAGCAGAGCTCCATAAGCCAAAACCAGAAGCAGCAGGCGGGTCATCTTCCTCTCAGCTTTGAAGGGAGAAGCAGGACTGAGGACACTGATCTGTGGTCCCCTTATCCAGCACGTCCAGGGGCGTGTCCTTCACTCGAAACAAACAGACCTTTGAACAACATTGGAAAACTCTTCAGGATGAATTGAGGCAGGTGGTCAAGTGGGTTTATTGTTATTTCAGCAATATACACAGTACACAGTGAAAGGAAACATTGTTCCTCCTGGACCACGGTGCAACACAAAGAAGAAAAACAGAAACAACACAAGATGACACAAGTGCGGGCAAGATAGAACTATACAGAGTGAAAGGAGCACAAACAGAGGGAGAAAGTGCAAGATAAACACAAGAGCAACAATACAATACTACAGGACAAGACAGCGCAGTCAAGAACACAGAGTGCAGCCAGAGCTAACCTGAATAGGGGCATCAAGGTTGCCAGGCAGGCAGAGAAACAGAAAATAGAGGTCTACTTCACATACAACAACCCACAGTGGGTGTGGCAGGGAATACAACACATTACAAACTTCAAAGGCAACAACACCGTCACTGTTAACAGCAACGCCCTTTTAGCAAAGGAGCTAAACAGCTTCTTTGCTCGTCTGGAGGAACACAGAGCAGACATAGCCACACTGCCCCCTCCCCCAATCTCCAGCACTCACAGACTCCCTCTGCAGGAACACCACGCGAGAAGGCACATTGCATCTCTAGGTGTGTGGAGTTTAAGACAAGGCAAGTGATGCTACGATAATATAATTCCTTGGTAAGACCCCACCTAGAATATTGTGTGCGGGTTTGGTTACCATACCTTAAGAAGGACATTGCTGCCTTGGAAAAGGTGCAACGTAGGGCAACGAGAATGATTCCTGGTCTTAGAGGAATGTCTAATGAGGAGAGGTTAGCTGAGCTGAATCTGTTTAGCCTCGAGCAAAGGAGACTAAGGGGGGACATAATCCAGGTGTTTAAGATTCTAACAGGTCTGGATGCTGTTCAGCCAAATGGCTATTTCAATGTTAGTTTAAATACCAGAACTCGTGGCCATAAGTGGAAATTAGCTGGAGAACATTTTAAAACGAATTTGATGAAGCATTTCTGTACACAGCGTGTAGTTAGAGTATGGAATAGTCTTCCTGTTATTGTAACACAAGCTAAAACCCTGGGTTCTTTTAAATCAGAGCTAGATAAGATTTTTGAGCTATTAGCTAAGTTCTCCTCAAAGGAGCTTGATGGGCCGAATGGCCTCCTCTCATTTGTAAATCTCTTTGGTTCTTATGAGTCAGCTTACAGAGATGAGGTCCAGAAACTGATAGGTTGGAGTTCAGCAAACAATTTGGCACTAAACAGCACAAAGACAAAGGAATCACTGACTTCAGGAAGGATGGAGGCGACACTGGCCTGCCTAGATGGATGGATGGATGTTTTTATTGACATTGTAAGTACAATGAGATTTAGTTTGGAACGCGCCAGCAGCTACACAGTATATTTACAATTATATAGATTGTGAGGCATAAAATAAGGTGTGAGTAATATAACATAACGACATAATATAAGTAATCATTAATTAATCATTACAGATGGTATGAGGTGTGAACCGCTAGGCTGCTATGGCATGTTTGGTATCAAACCGATGGAAAATCACTCCAGTTTCCAAATCTGGTCAGTGGTTACCACGAAAGTGAATATATCAAAAGTTACACCAGCCTAACGAAAATCATCAATACAAGGGAAATCACTCTGGTCATAAATCTCAAAAGGACTGATACAGACCCCCTTCCGAAAGCCCGCCAAATGGATGGTCAGCCATTGGTCCAGGAGTCGAATTCCTGGTCACTCCTATTCACGAACTTTACACTATAAAACCTGGCACCTCAGAACAAAGCCAGGAGAGGAGAAACAGAAGGGAGGAGAAAACAAAAGACCATCAGCACGAAGAGAGGCAGAGAACATCAGCCCAAGAGAAGAGAAGCCCACAAGAAGCCCTCCTGAAGCCTATCAGTGAAGACCCAGCTGGACAGAGAACTGCAACCAAGCCCAAGCTTCACCAGGAGAGGGAATCAGAGGGGCTCCACTCCAACAACCGCTGCAAACACCGCGCCTCCCTGAGTGCCATCACCCATCAGCTCATCAGCCTCCGCAACCAACTGCCAAGACCCCCCCCCCCCCCACTCTGCAACCAAGTAAACAAACTTCCTTTCATTTATAACAACCTAAACTCCTATTCACCTGCTATATTACTTTAGGACAGTATTTCCACAAATTGCTTGCTTTGCAGAACAGTATTTTCCCTTTTAAGGTTACTCATTTTAAATCTGGTCATTGCATTTTCATGATTACATTGTTTGTGTCCACTCCGTTATTTCGTGTTTATTGTTTGTTAGGTGTAATGTCTGTCTTATGTTAGTTATAGGAATAAATGCATGTCTTTTACACAACTTCAGCCTCCGTTCATTGAGTGCTCACAAGAATCCCTGCCTGTGCGATCTACGCTCTGAAACCTCAAATTCGCCTGAAATATCGCGAGACTCTCTCTCATTGGCCGTGAGGGGAGCTTCGCTACCGATCGTTTACATTACCTGGTGACGCAGCTCGTTGGACAAGCCTTCTATTCTAACCCAGGTTATTACGTGATACTGGTTATTAATGAGTTCCATTTAAGTCACACATTAACAGACTCACGGTGTTTCGCAATTGAGTTTGAGCCGACCATTCAGCATAAAAATTGGTTAATAATCACAAGGCACAAGGTTTAAACTTATTCTGAGCACACAATTTAAACTTTTTATGACCGAACGTGCAGTGAAGAAGCGCTACTGTCAACTGGTTGCAAAAGTCGCACTCATGGCAATCTGAAGGCATTTAAGCGGGATCATATGGGCTTATTATAGTTATTTTTATTTCTATTATTAGTAGTTATATTATTTTGTTTTATTTTCGGTGATTTCATTGTAGTTCTTTCGTATTAAACTGCAGTAAACTTTAACCCTATGTCTGACGAGATTCTCAGATGTAGCGCTTTGTTTCCAGGTTCAATTCGGACGAGTGTCTCCGTTTCTATATATCCTGGGAGAGATCTCTCTATTAGCGAACGGGAATACTTGTTATGAGGTTCTAACCTAAATTATGTTGCGCTTGGACATAAGACCGATAGCTTAGTTACCTATCAGGATCATACTCGTATGTGTGTGCCTGCTTTAGACAAAGCAAGTTTAACACAACTTTGCGCTGTGAGCCAAGTGTGTGTCATTTAGAAATTGGGAGTCTCCTGTGCTTGAGACCCGCCGTGGTTAAGCACCATTTGCGACGAGATATAGTGCACTCACAATTTAAATCTGTCGCCGTAACGCGTGCGCCGTCTCGCTTCAGTAATTGTTTTAAGGGGTTTTATACTGTGCAAGGCACAGAAGAAGGCCACAAGCAGCATGCGCATGCATTAAATGTGTGTGTCACTCATCTAGCGTCGGCAACCGCCTAGCTATATCTTTGGTTACCTCTAGTGGTCAGGCATAGAACTACCACTCCATTTCGAAATTGCGCCTCTAGTGGCCAGGCATAGAACTACCACTCAATTTCGATATTGCGCCTCTAGTGGCCAGGCATAGAACTACCACTCCATTTTGATATTGCGCCCCCGGTGGTCAGGCATAGAACTACCACTCCATTTCGATATTGCGCCCCCGGTGGTCAGGCATAGAACTACCACTCCAGTTCGAAATTGCGCCTCTAGTGGTCAGGCATAGAACTACCACTCCATTTCGAAATCGCGCTTCTAGTGGTCAGGCATAGAACTACCACTCCATTTCGATATTGCGCCCCCGGTGGTCAGGCATAGAACTACCACTCCATTTCGAAATTGGGCTTCTAGTGGTCAGGCATAGAACTACCACTCAATTTTGAAATTGCGCTTCTAGTGGCAAGCCATAGAAGTACTACTCCATTTCGAAATCGCGCCTCTAGTGGTCAGGCATAGAACTACCACTCCATTTCGATATTGCGCCCCCGGTGGTCAGGCATAGAACTACCACTTCATTTCGAAATTGCGCTTCTAGTGGTCAGGCATAGAACTACCACTCAATTTTGAAATTGCGCTTCTAGTGACAAGCCATAGAACTACTACTCCATTTCGAAATCGCGCCTCTAGTGGTCAGGCATAGAACTACCACTCCATTTCGATATTGCGCCCCCGGTGGTCAGGCATAGAACTACCACTCCATTTCGAAATTGCGCCTCTAGTGGCCCGGCATAGAACTACCACTCAATTTCGATATTGCGCCTCTAGTGGTCAGGCATAGAACTACCACTCAATTTTGAAATTGCGCTTCTAGTGGCAAGCCATAGAAGTACTACTCCATTTCGAAATCGCGCCTCTAGTGGTCAGGCATAGAACTACCACTCCATTTCGATATTGCGCCCCCGGTGGTCAGGCATAGAACTACTATTCCATTTCGAAATCGTGCCTCTAGTGGTCAGGCATAGAACTACCACTCCATTTCGAAATTGCGCCTCTAGTGGCCCGGCATAGAACTACCACTCAATTTCGATATTGCGCCTCTAGTGGCCAGGCATAGAACTACCACTCCATTTTGATATTGCGCCCCCGGTGGTCAGGCATAGAACTACCACTCCATTTCGATATTGCGCCCCCGGTGGTCAGGCATAGAACTACCACTCCAGTTCGAAATTGCGCCTCTAGTGGTCAGGCATAGAACTACCACTCCATTTCGAAATCGCGCCTCTAGTGGTCAGGCATAGAACTACCACTCCATTTCGATATTGCGCCCCCGGTGGTCAGGCATAGAACTACCACTCCATTTCGAAATTGGGCTTCTAGTGGTCAGGCATAGAACTACCACTCAATTTTGAAATTGCGCTTCTAGTGGCAAGCCATAGAAGTACTACTCCATTTCGAAATCGCGCCTCTAGTGGTCAGGCATAGAACTACCACTCCATTTCGATATTGCGCCCCCGGTGGTCAGGCATAGAACTACCACTCCATTTCGAAATTGCGCTTCTAGTGGTCAGGCATAGAACTACCACTCAATTTTGAAATTGCGCTTCTAGTGACAAGCCATAGAACTACTACTCCATTTCGAAATCGCGCCTCTAGTGGTCAGGCATAGAACTACTATTCCATTTCGAAATCGTGCCTCTAGTGGTCAGGCATAGAACTACCACTCCATTTCGAAATTGCACCCCCGGTGGTCAGGCATAGAACTACCACTCCATTTCGATATTGCGCCCCCGGTGGTCAGGCATAGAAGTACCACTCCATTTCGATATTGCGCCCCCGGTGGTCAGGCATAGAACTACCACTCCAGTTCGAAATTGCGCCTCCAGTGGTCAGGCATAGAACTACCACTCCATTTCAAAATCGCGCCTCCAGTGGTCAGGCATAGAACTACAACTCCATTTCGATATTGCGCCCCCGGTGGTCAGGCATAGAACTACCACTCCATTTCGAAATTGCGCTTCTAGTGGTCAGGCATAGAACTACCACTCAATTTTGAAATTGCGCTTCTAGTGGCAAGCCATAGCAGTGCCACTCCATTGAAATTGCACCTCTAGTGGTCCGCCATAGTAGGTTAACAACATCTGAGTTGGGTCTCTGGTGGTCAACTGCGGTGATACAACACGCATAATTGGACACACAGGTTCTTGCCTGAAAGCAGGAATCAACTTCACAGACTAAATCAGTTTGATCACAATACATTAACATCCAATTAGGTTATTGTTGCATAACTAATTGATGTTTACAATTGAATAAGAAACACAATTCATTTGGTTTGATTCCCGTTTAACCTTTTTGATTTATTTTAGGTTTTATTTCACCTTATGCTTTCATTCATTCCATCTCCCCCAACAAGGGGACTTGCATAGAAGTTCAACCACTATTAACAACAGTAAACCAGTTACGTACACAATCCCATCAGGAAGTCGTTTGGATGTGATCAGTTGAGCCCTTCGGGTGCTGGGTGCTTACCATTCGCTCTCTGTTGGTTGAGCTTGTCTGTGGCTCTGCTGTCACTGCTTGTGATCGTACAGTTTGTCAGAACCGAAGGGGAGTTCTCAGCAATTGGATGCCCAAAAGCGTGTCAGCCCGGCTACACCCACTGACTCATTACGGGCAAGGCTGACAGGTACCTCAGGCGGTCATTACAACTTTTGAGCAGGACTTCGTTTAGGGTGAGTTCTGAGAACGGCCCTAGCTTGGACTCTCACTAGGGTGGGTGATACCTGAAGGCAATTTTGCCAGCCGATAAGCTCCACCTGGGTTGTCTCAGTTGTGCATACAGAATACGCCCTTCCAAGTTAACATTGCTGGGGATCGGGGGAGTGGAAGCCGGACTCAGGCTTGCTTGGCTGGGAGAATGATTCCTGGTCTTAGAGGAATGTTTAATGAGGAGAGGTTAGCTGAGCTGAATCTGTTTAGCCTCGAGCAAAGGAGACTAAGGGGGGACATAATCCAGGTGTTAAATCTGGTCATTGCATTACATTTTTTTTGTATCCACTCCTTTATTTCGTGTTTATTGTTTGTTAGGTGTAATGTCTGTCTTATGTTAGTTATATCCATCCATCCATTTTCCAAACTGCTTATCCTACTGGGTCGCGGGTGGTCCGGAACCTATCCCGGAATGTGGAATGGGCACGAGGCAGGGAACAATCCAGGATGGGGGGCAGCCCATCACAGGGCACACTCACACACAAATCGTGATTATATTATTGCACTATACTGTATAAATAAAAAGTAAACTTAATACCAGTTGTGGTAATAAAGTGCACAGAGAGTAAGAGAGAGTAGGGTTTCACATAAACGTATGTTCATTAGCATTTAGTATTCTGATGGCTTTGGGGTTAGAAGCTCTTATTAAATCTGGTTGTTCTGCAATGCATACTGCGGTAACGTTTACCAGAGGGCAGAAGTTCAAACATCTCATGTGCTAGGTGCGTGGGATCTTTTTTAAATATAATTATGCATATGTAGAACTAGGGATATGATCCTGTTAAGTATGATAGTTCTGTCTCATTATTGCAGGATCGACATCCATAGTAACTGTGGTGATCTATCCATTTGTGTGCATGTCTGTGTGTGTGTGTGCGAGCGGGTATACCTATCCTACCCCATAGCGTGATAAATACCTGTTTTTTTTTTCCCTTATGGGGACCACGAAACTGAAAACCAGGAAAACTCTATTTTATAAAAATCTGTGACTGCTGTGGAAAAACTAAAAATGCAAAACCTCTTTTATTTTGCTTGGTTACTTATGGTTATGGTTAGGGCAGGGTGGGGGTTAAGATTGTCATAGTTAGCGTTAGCATTTATCCAATAGAAGTCAATGAGCGGGCCCCATAAGGATAGGTATACCCTATGTGTGTGCATGTGTGTGTTTGTCCCATATTGCCTGGGCTTCAGGATACCTCATAACCCGGAACTTCATCAGAAGTAGTTAGAAAATGGATGAATGGATGGATGGATGGATGGATGGATGGATGGATGGATGGACAGATCAATAAAAGTACAGAACATCCATTTTACAAAGAACCATCAACACTAAATGTATGCACTGGTCATGCTCCTGGAAATTAAACTTCTTTTCTGAAAAGCAGCATGTTCATAAATTAGCTGCTGTTATACCTTGGGGGAACAAATGCAGATGAAATTGTAAAACAAACTGCAGTGGCAAAACAGTTCTGGCTGCCTGTGCTGCCCTGCCTGCCCGCCCTCCTGCCCATTACGTCCTGCCTGTGCCACCCTCCTGCCTGCCCTCCTGCCTGTTTACGTCTTTCCTGTGTGCCCTGCTGCCAGTTATTCTGTATTTACATCCGGACTTAACTAATTGAACCATATAAACCATATAAATCAGGACTTTGTTAACGTGACTTCTGACCTGTGGAGGATGGGCTCCCCCTTTCACTCTGGTTCCTCCAAAGGTTTCTTACTATGACTGAGTTTATCCTTGCCAATGTCGCTTTCTAATTTTTCAGGCTAGATCTTGCTCACTGGGACAATTGGGCAGGGACAAAGTAAAGTGCTTTGAGACAATGTAAGGCTATGAAAATGTACTATACAAAATAAAGTGAATTGACTTGAGTAATGTGGCACAAAGCAACCCTTCTTTGCCACAGGAAATGTCTGGTGCAATTTCTTTTTTAATTGTACATGTCAATTGCATAATACCCTAAACTAATTCATTATTATTTCTATTATTATCATCATCATCAGTATTTCATTAGTATTCCATGGTATTTAGATTTTTCAGGAATCAGTGTGTGTACTGTATACTTTTTAATTTATTTGCACTATGTGTAGTGTCTCTGCAGCTGTATATACTTGCTGCATTATGCACAAGAACTTCCCTCAGGCATCAGTATAGTTAATCAAATGTAATATTTCTTGCTTGTTTATTAAGTTGTTTTAGGTATTTTGTGTGTTCCACTTAATTTAGTGTAATTAGTCCTAGTTGACTCAGGTTTAGTTAGATTTTTCCTTCTGTTGTTCCTCTGCATCATGCTACTGTCATAAAATTTCAATGTCTTACCTAACTTAAGAGTTTTGTGCATTGTGTTTTGGAGAGAAAGAAATCATTACTTTTTTTCTTTAGATTCATCCACTGATTCTATCACCTATGACACATTCCCCCTGAATATTTGTTTGTTTATTTATGTATTTGCTTGGGGGATGGAATTAACAAACAGAAATAACTGAATGAATCAGGGTAGTGAAAAACATTTATAAACTTATCATTTTGGTATTGGTACGATCCTGTTCTGGTTAGTTAGCCGAGGGAGTAAATCATCCGGAGTTTCATCTCTCAATCTCCTCCTACACCCACTCAGCATCACAGTATGGACTCCCCAATGCAACTGATCTGCACGTATTTGTACTCTGGGAGGAAATTGAAGCCCCCATAGGAAAAACTCAAAGCCTACAGACATATGCACAAAACCAGGGGACATGCTCAGTTCTGCAGGCCTGGAAGTGTGAGAGAAGGCTATTTATTGAGTTTCCCCTCTGCCCCTGGTAAAGATGAAACATGCACAAGTCATTAAACACACATATACTTACATGAAAGTCTGACTGATACTGGAGCTTCCAGTGCCCGTAAACCAGGTACTGGGGTACTCCATTTCCTTCTTGATAATTAGCGCCATTGAAAAAAAAACGGTGCCTTTCCTAATATTAACTGACTCTCAGACAAATGTACTGCTTGAAGACCCTGCCACTATTCGCATTTTCCAGCAGGAGTCACAAATCTTCATTGCATTCAGTTTATTCTCAGATGAGCTCATGCATGTTTCTATGTGCATCTTTACACTTAAACAAATACAGCTAACCTCTGTTGTTATATTCCATATATATTTGTCGTGACTGGCCTTTTTTCTCAAATGATGGATTTCTGAAACTAAAACTGACAGTATTCTAAAATATTTATATTGCCACATCATCGACACATGTTCTAATATGACATAGCATTCCCCTGGACCATAGTGCGACTTAGAGACAAGATATAACATGCCCTTCACGGTAAAACACTAGATAGGTGCAACACTTAATGTCAACGTTGTCAATGTCAATGTTGACTTAATGTCAACGTTAAATTCATGGATTCGCAAATTAAGTAACACGGTTACAGTACAAAAACGAGCAGAGCTGTGTATGGCATGACTATCTCGCGGCGGCGACAAAATATGCTTATCCTTCTAATTATTCAGAAGAAAATATATTTGCAAGCACAGCCGTTCACGGCTTCCGTACAAAAAGCTGTCACTACGCTACAGGAAGAATACACGACCAATATAGGATTTACACAAGTCTGCTTCTTTTGTTTTATTTAGTAACAACTTTCACAAAAATTGACAGCAATACTGCTAAAAGTGCAGATCTGTTGCCAAATTAAATAAACAAAGAAATTAATCATAAAAATATTCAAAGTATATACAGCCAGGGGCGCCGCTAGCAATTTTGGGCCCTATGACAAAATATGAGGTTGGGCCCCCCTATCACACCCATTCAGATCTCTGGGGGCCCCTAAAGGGCGTGGGCCCTTAGAATTGTCCCAACTTTCCCCCCCTTAGCGGCGCCCCTGTATACAGCTAACCATTTCCAATCGAAAAGTACATACAAGTCTCCAATATAAGTTATACAATGGAGCGCAGATAAAACTTTTAAATAGTAATTAACCAAACTATATAAAGAATACAAGTTTGAATACAGGTAATTTGTATAAATTTTACTGTGTTCAGACTGAAAAATCAGCACCAGCCTTACACACATTGCAGTTCTGCTTTTTTCTTCTTTTAGCATAATTACCCGTTTCACGTTCACGAGGCAGAAGATCCCTGCAAATGTGAAAATTCACAAGTAACAGGCACCATTAACCTCAAGCCATAACAGTCTGCTAGCCTGAACAATAGCAAACTCTATGTATTACCAATTATTACGCAGGTTGTCACTTTATCAAATCATGACTGTTACTAAGAAGTGGGAGTGAAACGCGTGTCACGAGATCTCGCGATATTACAACATGACGAGATTTCTCGTTGGAGCGAAAAGCCGTTTCACGAATGCGCTGCAAATGAGCTGCTGTAAATATGTCGGCATCTGACTAAATTACTATAGTAGATACCCCAGACACTTTTGAATCTTTTGTGTGTCAGCATTTCGGGTGCCCGGCGGAAAATATAAATGGCGAAAGGGAGACAGACAAAACACGAACCATCTGTAAGGACTGTAGAAAGCTAATGCCGCACACAGCGGCTAATGCTACTACTAACTACTATGCAAAGCCATTTGCAGCACCATCATAGCTCTTTATTTAAATTCACTGCACCGGTGAAGAAAACATTTTTAAAAAAATGTTATGTTTATTATTGGGTGCTTTCCACTTCATGCACCCACATACAGCGCTAGCTTAAAGCAATGCATTCTGGTCCTGACGCAATGCATCATGGTTATATTTTTTATCGCCCGTTGCATTACGTCACCATGTCACATGGTACCAAAACTCCGCGAGAGCAAGACACATCAGGCAGCACCTCTTAGCAGGCTGCACAGGCTGGATCCGCCTCCATTACGACACAACTTTGCCCTTATTGGCTTAAGATTTTAGTTACATACATGACGTTTGTATATCTGCTATTTCTCCCGAGAAGCAGGTAAAGCGGTAACTGCTTTTCAATTAATTTACTTGGTAAAATTAAATTTAAATAAATGATATGAATATTGTAATAGTACTCGTGAGCTTTGTTTGTTGTTAGTTACTGTAATGTTGCGCTGCTTTATTTGTTTAATCGTCTTGTCTGTGAAGACATTCAAGTTAATCAAATAAGAACTGCACTTTACACTGTACATGACCATAAAAACTTTGAATCCTTGAAATAAATGTTTTTGATCTTTTCCTTGGCAGTTATCTTTTTACACAGGGCCTCTATGTACACAATAGTTATTTTTTTCACGACTAACAGTATGGATCAGGAGTTGGTTATTGTAAAAGAAGTAATGTGCATGCAGGTGATATTTGTATAGATTTATATTTACCCCTAGGTGATAAGTTTGACAGTCATTTCTTTTACCGTTTGGCCTCTCGGTTGAACATAATAGTGGCGCGAGCAGCTCCACTTGGTTTTTTAAAAATACTCAGCCATGAACTTTTGGTGAACTCAGGTGAATCCCTTCCTTCAGTAGTAAACCTTGGTAGTTTCAGCCGTTTACACATTGTCTCACTAAAAGGTTGATAATATATTTGTCCTTTTACATAGTGATAAAATATACGCGATAAAAATGTGAATATTCATAGATTCAGGACTAACAAAGTAGCTAACAGAAACTCAGACTAACAAAAGGTGCAAATACATACTCAGTTGGTTCCATTGTGTTGATTACATTATAATGTTTACATTGTAATGATTATATCATGGATATTTGGCATACTTTTTATAAAATCGTAATTCTTATATTCTGCGTTATATAGTGCTAAATAATATTCCATAGATGGATGGACTTTATTAATCCCCGTGGGGAAATTGTGTTTTTTATGTCTCCCTCAACTTACTCTTTGTGGAGTAAGTTGTCCGCGAAGTGCAGCTACCTGTTGGGGCGCCCAGGGAGCTGGGGGTTAAGGGCCTTGCTCAAGGACCCACAGACGTGCTGAGGCTGGGTTAGTTTCAACTGGTGACCTCATTACAGGCACAAGGACTGACCCCTGCCCCCCAACTGTGTATGAGTAGCATTTATGCTGTTTCTTGAGTGTGAGCTAGTACATAAACCAGCTAGTGCTCACCATTGCAAAAATACTCTAGCTTTCTGTCATACACATTTTTTTATTTTCTTACATTGTCCGTTTTTGTTCATAGTCTGTAATATTCTGAATAACGACAATGTAGAGGAAAAACAGATTAAATTCTCCTTGTTTGTAATTTCCCCATGTAATCCACTGCCTTGTGGTAAGAGGTGCAAAAGTCAGACGCGTTGAATGATGAGGATACGATATTGAGTTTAGTTCTTGAGAGGATTTATTCATATGATATTTTAACACACAGTACTTTGAACTGGTTTGTTTGGCGCAAAAGGGCCGATATGCAGACACCATCACACATGGCAAATACGGTCAATGACTGTTTCACTTTGCACCTTCAGCCCTGAGCCGCGTAATCTCAGCACCTTTAATAACAACCATTGCTGCCTCCTACAGGTGGGAATACACTTAGACAATAGTAAATATCACTAAGGCAGGCAAGTACCTCTCGTTTCAAGTGTTGCAATACTATATAACATTATATTATAAACAATAAATACGAATAAATAAAAACATTAAACAAATAAACATAATCAATAATATTCATGAATAATTATGCTTAATATACAAATAAAAGAATAGCTCCTGCAGATGATTTCAGATAACTACTGGAACAATGAGTTCTGGAGGGGAGCAAGCTCTGTTACATGCTATAGAAATGTTGATCTGATTCCTTTCATTATCAGATTGTTACCACTGTTAAAAACCACAGATATTGTATTCTGATTGTATGCATTTCCTTATTAGGGCATGTCAGTTACTTCTGTTAAAAAATCCGTTTATTCTGACGTCGTAAATTTCCTGATCAGAGTTTACCCTCTTTAAAGTGATGGAGGTCCACTTGTGCGAAAGATACATCGATATGCATATGAGATTTCGTTTGTGCCAAAAATATGTAAATAGCACACAGTCCATGTCGACTGAGCATGTGACAAAGAATTTTTCTGTGACAATTCTATTTTGTCAATGAGTTTGTCTGTGGAGCCCCTGAAGGGACCTAATGGTGTCCGCTAATTAGATACCCAGAAATAAACTGTGTGGCTCCTGCCCAAGCATTGCTGCCCAAACAGCAGCTTCCTCCTTATGCCACCGAGGGAGGAGTAGCCAGTGGTTCCCCTGCCCCTTCCCCTCTCCCCCCTGCAGACGAGGATCATAACCATTCAGCACCCGACTCTACCTCCTTCTCGGTGAAGAAGTGCCGTGGCGAAACACTCAGGCAGCAGGACGAGGTAGCAGAAATTCTTGCCCCTATGTTGGTATGTCCAAATCCTCAAGGGGGAGATAAGGTTTGCTCATCTGACACTGTAGATGAAGGAGTTGAACATAAGAACATAAGAACTATACAAACGAGACGAGGCCATTCGGCCCATCAAGCTCGCTTGGGGAGAACTAAACTAATAGCTCAGAGTCGTTAAAATCTTATCTAGCTCTGATTTAAAGGAACCCAAGGATTCAGCTTGCACTACATTATCAGGAAGACTATTCCATACTCTACACGCTGCGTAAAGAAGTGCTTCCTTAAATCCAGCTTGAAATGTTCTCCCGCTAATTTCCACCTATGGCCACGAGTTCGTGTATTTAAACTAATGCTGAAGTAACTATTTGGTTGAACAGCATCCAAACCTGTTAGAATCTTATATACCTGGATCATGTCCCCCCTCAATCTCCTTTGCTTGAGACTGAACAGATTTAGCTCAAGTAACCGTTCCTCGTATGACATTCCTCTAAGACCAGGAATCATTTTTGTGGCCCTACGCTGCACCTTTTCTAAGGCCACAATGTCCTTTTTAAGATATGGTGACCAAACCTGCACACAATATTCTAGGTGAGGTCTCACCAAGGAATTGTATAATCTTAGCATTACCTCCCTTGACTTAAACTCCACACACCTGGAGATATACCCCAACATCCTATTGGCCTTTTTTATTGCTTCCCCACACTGGCGAGAATGGGACATGGAAGCATCAACATACACACCAAGGTCTTTCTCATGATCAGCTACCTTTATTTCAGTGACACCCATGAAATACCTGTACTTTATATTTCTGCTCCCTAGATGGAGTACCTTATATTTATCGACGTTAAATTTCATCTGCCAGGTATCGGCCCAGTCACTAATTAAATCAAGATCCCGCTGTAGCTGCTGAGCCACTAATTCAGTATCTGCTACACCACCCACCTTGGTGTCATCTGCAAATTTCACCAGTTTACTGTATATATTGGTATCCATATCATTTATGTAAATTAGGAACAATAGTGGTCCTAAAATCGAACCCTGCGGTACCCCACTATGAACGCAAGCCCACTGTGAGTTGAAGGACATTGCCAGTGACCTGCTGGACCCCAGGCAGAACAGGCCTCACCATGCGACAGCCCTTCAGAGACTGGTCCTCCTGCGCATGGACTGGGGCATGATGCATCAGTTTAAACAGGAGCCTGGTAAATCCTGCGAGTGCTACACCAAGCGACTGATGGCAGTATTCTCCAACTACAGTGGGATGGACTCCACAACGGACCGAGAGTGTATGTGATGTAAAATACACTAAGATAGGTAAAAACTCTTTTGTGGACTAAGTAAAACAAACATTTTATGTTCTAGTTTTCTTAAAACTACTGAAACAAATAATTGGCTACACTGCAGTTCCGCTGTTTTGTTTGGCACCCCTGCATGTCGTGCATTGTGTGGAAAAAACCTGAAGGCTGAGGAATGTTACGTAACACAGCTAGAATGTAAAAACTCTCTCTGGTGTAATTCACTGCATAAAACCAATGGTGTTAAGTGTGATGTCTTCTTCATAACACTCCCTGATGTTTGTGTCCGTGACCATGAGATAGGGTGGGCTGCTTTTCTTCCTTCCTTTGACTAGTATTCCTCCTAAATTGTTCATCTGTATTTGCTGCATTGGTACTTGATGTGCGTGTGCCTTGTGTCACGATCGCCATTTAACGGGAGCGGCGGACGGGCAGGAAACAGGCAAGGCAGGCAGGATACGGGGATTTATTAGGAACACGGGGTGCAGGAAACATCTCACGCAGACGGACTTCAATGACGGACACTGAACTCTAGTAAGACATGAACTCAAATAGACAGGACTGATTGAAAATAATCGGACACAGCTGGGTACGATCAGGGAAGCACACGTGGATAATCAGGGGGCGTGGCACACACGGTGGTCAGACTGTCCGGGACCTCCTCGGGGACTAGGGCAGGAAAGTCTGGAGCTGGGTCAGGGACAGGAGTGGGGCCAGGAACAAGAGCCCCAGGGGGCACAGTCATTTGAGGCGGAGGGAGCGCCTCGGGCGTGGGCTCTGGGGCCGCAGGGGGCAGCGGAGGCGGCTGCTCAGGAGCTACGGGCAAAGCAGGCGGCGGCTGCTCGGGCTCTGGGGCCGCAGGGGGCAGCGGAGGCGGCTGCTCGGGCTGCGCAGGAGCTATGGGCGACGAAGGCAACTGCTCAGACGCTGTAGCAGGAACCCAGGACTTTATGCTCAGCCCACTGCTGTTAACTCCGATGACTCACAACTGAGCAGCAATGCACATTTCGAATTCCATCATCAACATCAGGCAGATGACAAGACTGTTGTGGGTCTCATCAATAAAAACGGTGACTCAGCATACAAAGAGGAAGTGTGATGACTATCGGACTGCTGCAGAGCCAACAACCTGTCTCTGAATGTTGACCAAAGAGATGGTTGTTGACGTTAGAAGAACACAAAACACAGAGTGACCACTCTCTGCTGCACATCGATGGCTCATCTGTGGAGATCGTAGAGAGTACCAGATTCCTTGTTGTCCATCTGGCGGAGAATCTCACCAGGTCCTTCAACATCAGCTCCATAGTAAGGAAAGCACAGCAGCACCTCTACTCTCCACGGAAGCTCAGAAAAGCCCATCTCCCATTCTCACACTCTATTGGGGAACTGTTGAAAGCACCCTGAGCAGCTGCATCACGGTCTGCTTTGAGAACTGTGTCGCCTCAGATCACAAGTCCCTACAACAGATAGTGATGACAGGTGAGAAAATCATTGGGAGTATCGTGTTAGAGAAATATGTACTTTTTTTATCATCATTTTGCTAGACGCTTAGAAACAACACCCTGCCGCAGCTTGATCTTAATTGAGCAATAACACGTCTCAAGAACTGTCGCTTGAATATTTCCACCCCATATATGGTGACAAACAATGTTCAATGTCAGTTGCATATCCTGTTTGTGTACCTCAATAAAAGACACTGCGAGGGGAGTTACTCTTTCGAAGTTGGCTGAGTTCGACTGAGAGGCTGACACCTCGAGGTCAGGACCGGGCTTCCCTTTGTAAGGAAAAGTGGTAAAAATGTCCCAAGGTTCTTGGTTGATCATTTGAATGCAGACAATGTTAGGAATTTATGATCATGGGGGAAGCCAGGGAGAGAATGGGGGTTCCAGTTGGCACCACTATGGTGATAAGGATAAGATAAGGTGATAAGAATTGAATTACAATGATCATAAAAGTCTCCACCCTGTCCTGTCCCGTCCCTGTCTCAGGATCCTCACACTCCAGGGGGTCACTCTTTATATGTAAATTCACTCACAACACCTACACACAACACCTTGGTGGGGAGGGCCTTTTTGGGTATAAAGGGGGGTGAAGAACTGTCTTCAATTTGTATCTGAGCTGCCTTTCAGTACCCGGTGTGTCTCTACACTGTATTACATTGTATTATTTTTGCTGTTCAATAAACCATCATTTTGCTGAAACTGCGGAGACTCTGCAAGTGGATTCCCTACACCTTGCAGCAAGTAAAACGTCATCACAGCTGTCTGCGTTGTTCTGTGTTCAGAGACTGGTTTGTTTCCAGCGCATCTTCAGAAGAAGATAACCCTAACATATCTCTCCCCTCCATCACAGATATTCACACCACACACTGCATCCGCAAAGCCACCACCATTGTGGATGACCCCACCCACCCCTCACATTATCGTTTCACCCTCCTGCCTTCTGGAAATAGGTCCCGGAGCATTCGGGCCTTTACAGCCAGACTCAAACAGCTTTATCCCCCATGCCGTCAGACTACTGAACTCTCAGGGACTAATCTGATACCACACACACATACACTCATTAACACACTTTATTATTTAACTACTATTTTTTATCTTATTGTCGCCATGTTTACAGTTACTTTTATTTATTTTTATTGCTACCTCATTGGACAACCAAACTGCGCCTTCTCAGTACTGGGTTTACTGTGCTGTTTGTGCTCGTTGGTGTCAGTTGTCCTCTCTTTTTGCACTGTCCTGCAATGTTTGCACAGTTTTTGCTCATTATGCACCATACAGTATGTTGCTAGGTTGGTATGTGTTAGTCTTCTGTTAATTTAAGTAGCACCTTGGTCCGAGGGAAACAGTTTCTTTTGTAACTGTACTATACTCAACTGTGTAAAGTTAAAAATAACATTAAAGACCTACTTGACTTTTACTGAACAGGTGCTAAAGTGAAATTACTTGCTTCTGGGAAAGAACTCCAGCTGAAATTCTGTACAACAATTATGGGAGACATATGGGAAGGACGCGGTGTCAGACCTGCCCCAGTGGGACGAATGTGGTTTTCCTAGTAACAGCAGCTTCAGTCCCAATCAGATAAGCCAGATGCGTCTGAAATTAGAGGAACGGGATCAGACTGGTTGCTCAGGGACTAATGTGGTAGAACTAAAACAGAGACAAATTGGACGGTGTTTCAATTGTGGGAAAATGAGACAAAGCAGGCAGAGGAGATGCGGGTGGCAAAGAAGCATGAGATAAGGAATGCAGAGAATGTGGATGAGGGTGAGACTCCTGTGAAAACTGTGTATTGAAAATTAGGGCCATAGTATTGTCATCCATCCTGTCAGGGTATGGAAATACACTGAGGGTAAATGGCCTAATGCAGGAAGTGTCTTAATCCTATAACATCCAGCTGATTCAGGCTGTGGGGGACAGTGTAGTACTGCACTCTTCTGGCTGGGACCTTGAATAAATGAATGAATGTTACATTTATACAGCCCTTTTCTAAGATACACAAAGAGCTTTACAGAAGCACTGGGGAGCCACTTCAACCCAAACGTGAGGCAGCAGGAGAGGGGGCCCAGGCAGAGAGAACAGCCAACAAGACGGGTGCTTCCACAGACAGGACGGGGGCCCCGGCAGACCAACGCTGACGACTCCTGGGACCAAGTCAACAGAGCAGCTGTCGTCATTGTGACTCACCCTCATACATCCATCCATTGTCTAAACCGCTTATGCTACTGGGTCGCGGGGGGTCCAGAGCCTATCCTGGCAGGATCTGTGCACGAGGCAGGGAACAACCCAGGACGGGGGGGCAGCTCATTGCAAGGCACATTCACACACCATTCACACACACATGCACTCCTACGGCCAATTTAGCAAGAGAGAACATGCAAACTCCCCACACATGTGACCCAGGCGGAGACTCGAACCTGAGTCCCAGTGGTGGGAGGTAACAGTGCTAATCACTGCACCACCAAGCAGCCCCACCCTCATACATGATTTCTGATTCTTGATTTTAATCCCCTTTTCTGTTTTTGGCAACATATAAAGTGCTGTGAATGTCACTGTCAGATTGTCATATCATCCTCCAGTTGTCCCTTGTCACCCTGGATGCACATTGAGTGTTTGCTAAATATTTTATCTTGTAGTGTTCCTGATTTTTTCCTGTGTTTTAATTTGCAATTCTCAAATTTCATGACTGGCATCCGTGGGGACGATTAATTAAACCTGTTAACTCTGCACTTCAATTTCAAACTGTTGGTAACATGTGTACATATTTTTGTCTGATCTTTTCACCACCAGGTGGCGATATAGCAACTCCAGAGTTATTGATGGCTAGAACAAAAAAAACACAGTAACACAGAGGTGTAGCTAAAAATTCTGGGCCCCTGACAGAATGTCACCTTGCGCCCTCTGTCGAATTTTACATTCTGTGAAAGAGATTTGTTGAGCCATCTTCCAATGTAATCCAATCCAGCTCTTTATTTGAAAAGCACTTTAAACAACCTTATGGACCAAAGTGCTGCACAAAGGAATAAATAAAAACATTCACACACTTAAAAACGAAGTAAAAGAAATTTAATAAAAACCAAAACATTCAATGTGAGTAAAAGGCCATTAATAAAAATTTAAAAAAATCAATTAATTAATAAAGAAAAGGCTAAGATTAAAATAAGATTTACTATTAAAATTAACATCTCACAATGTGTCAAAGGTGAAGGAGAAGAGATTAGAAGAGATTTAAAAACGGACAGAGGGGATTCCTCTCTAATGTGAAAAGGCAAGTCATTCCACATTTTAGGAGCTGCGACTGCAAAGGCTCGATCCCCTCTAAGCTCACGCTGAGTCTTAGGAACCGTCAGGAACAGCTGATCAGCTGACCTGAGAGAGCGGGTGGGGGTGTAAGGGTGAAGCAGCTCACAGAGGTCAGATGGAGCAAGACCACTGAGGGCTTTAAAAGCAAATAACAGAATTTTAAAATGAATCCTAAAATGTACGGGCAGCCAGTGGAGTGAGGCTAAAATGGGGGAGACATGCTCATATTTCCATGTGCGGCAGCATTTTGAACCTTCTGGAGGTGAACAATAGTGGAGCCTCTAACCCCAACATAGAGGGCGTTACAGTGGTCCAAACTAGTAGTGACAAAAGAGTGGATTACTGTCTCAAAGTGCTGCCTAGAAAGAATTGGCTTTATTTTGGCCAACTGCCTCAATTGTAAAAAGCTTGACTTGACAACTAACCTTATCTGAGTGTCAAACTTAAGGTTGGTGTCGACTTTATGTGTGTGATGTGTGATGACTGGTTTACAATATTGTTCCAAGGAACCTAAAATTACAGTGGAGGTCAGAGGAGTGGAGTTACCAAAAACCAACACTTCTGTCCATTACCTCCCCACTTCCTTGTTAGTTACAATATTTGTTCTGCATTACTGTACTGCTTTGGAGCCTTTTGATATTAAGGTGAATAACACAGGTGAAAAATTAAGGTGAAAAAAGAGACAGATGCATTGACAGCAGTCGTGGCCACACTTTGGACTGGGAGTGTAAGAGCAAAGGAAACTGAATCCACTATGTTCTGTCCTGTAAATTTTTATTAAACACCACATGACACACATACGAGTCCTGTTTTAACTTTCAGGGCTGATGGTCTGCAGCCTGGCTTGTGTTCTACAGTGCAGCGCAGGTGCAGTCACTGTGCTGAGCCCGGCGTTATATTAATGACGCAGCCTTTCACACTGACCAGTGAGAAATAACCTTGAAAATGACTGTGCTCTTTGTGGTTCTCCTTTTTTCTTACCACCAAGCAAGAGACTAAACATATTTTCTACTTATCAGTTATCAGAAATCAGAAATGTCATGCAGTAATCAGAGGTTAGACAGCAAGAATGACTTTTGTATTTTTATCTTTTGTCAATCTTTTATCCAGCGACTACTAATTCTCATCGGGGTCTGGAGAGGGTGGGACCTGTCCCAGGAAGCACAGAGCACAGGCCTGCATGGGATGCCATTCCACACAAGCAAAAACAATTAAGATGGTCAGATTTGCCTCACTGTGTGATTTTGACTGAAAGATGAACTAAGCACAGTCTTGTGTGTATAAAAATGCGTAGATTCATTTAACTTTAACAATGAGATTCAGCAACATGACCTTATAGTGTTAATGATCGGTATCTTACTGGTATTAACTGAATTATGCAAAATTCTACATTATTCTATATTATTGCACCCAAATTGTTCATACTGACTAAATGTAATTACTGACATCCTGGACATACTGCTTTTTAGGTTTGAATTTAAAATGTTAGTAGACAAATTCATGCTGTCAATAACATCTCACTTGCTCACCCACTTTTAGATAAAAATACCCTTTGTGGTTTTTCTAGTGAAGCAGTGGGCCTGAGCTGAGGACCTGATGGTTGTGTGGTTTTCGCTCACTGAGAAGAGAGACACAAACACCCTGCTCTCAGTCGGTCAGTCTTCCTGTAAAATGCAGAGGTGAGACTGCTAGTGGAAAATTACTGACTGCAGCGTCAACAACACATATAAACAGCAGCACAAACAAAATGTTCCACAAATGCAGGACATCTGTATGCTTACAGCACACATCAGACACGCTGACCCTCAGCACTGAGCTCCTCCAGGCTCTGTGCTCTCCCTCTTCTCTTCAATTTCTACACAAATCACTGCTGCTCCAGTGAAGATCCTGAATTTTGCAGGTGATACTACTGTGTTTGCCATCATAACTGAAGGTGATGAGTCTGCCTACAGACTGGAAGTCGTACAGCTGACCATCCAGTTCTGAACTCACATTATCCCAAATGTCCACATGCTTAGACTCCTCTCATCATCAGGGAGGAGCGTCCCTTGGCACTGTAGAGTAGATGGATGAGAGCAGGCTGATAACAAGGCTGTCATCAATTTTATGTGACACCTCTCACCCCCCCAGCAGACTATGGAGGCCCGTAAGGGCAGCTCCTTCAGTAAGAGACTCAGACACCCGGCGTGTGACAGAACGGTACCGCAGGTCATTGGGCCCCACAGCAGTCAGGCTTTATAATCTGCACTCTGCTCATTGAACTTTTCCCCTGTTCACTGTCTTCTGATACAGTTTCTATCTGCTGCTGATCTGCAATATTGTTCCTCCTTATTCACTGATGTGCAGTGTTGCATTGAGCCAGTGCATTATGCCCTGTGTGGCAGCTTCCTTTGGGAGGCTAATATCTGGCACATGAGCAATAATGTTACATGCAATAGGATTGTGTATAAGTTAAGGATTGTGTATAAGTTAATTTTAATATTCCTATAATATTCCTCTGTATGTAATATATTCTTATTTTTTGTTTCTATTATTACCCTATATTTATATATACATCCATTTCTTTTACATTCATAATGATGTTGTTTGTTGTTTTGTGCCCCACTGCTCTTGTAACAAGCCTCAGTCTTGACTCTCCCTTTTAAGGTCTTGGCCTTAAATCACACTCGATATAGGTGGTGTCGTCCCCATCACCCTGACCAGGATACATGCTGTAAGATTAATGGATGGTGTTTATCTGTGTGATGAAAAAGAATGTGAATAAAACAAAAATGTACCATTATAAATGGGAGCCCTAGGATGTGTGGTGGTTAGAGATGTGGACTGATGAGAATTTTGCTTTTCTAAAGTTCTGTTGTGAAAACTGTACATTCCGTTCCATGTACAGTAGTGATATGTAGCAATCATGTGCTCCAGTCAAATGTCCAGCTGCATGAATAATAATGGTGGCTTGTTTGGATAAAATAACTTAGGCTGAATACTTGAAAGCGTGACCTGGGTGAGGTAGAGAGGAAACAGGGTCTTACAAGAAGCAGATATTGTTCTGTCTGTGTGGTTTTTACTCTTTGCAAAGTGAGTCCAGCACAGTGCAGTCAGTGGGTCAGTCTTCCTGAGCTGCATCTAACCAGTGGAAACATCTGCAGCACTGCAGAGAAGCACTCAGCAGACAAACAAACCCAAACAGCTTACAGCTGTATGTCACTTTTGGACAGAGGTGGACAAAGTACACAACTTCACTACTTGAGTTAAGTATAGATACTCCTCGTCAAATAATACTCAAAGTTTTTCAGTTAATTTTTTACTTCAGTTAAAGTACTGGAGTATTTGCATCTAAAAATACTTAAGTATTCAAAAGTACATTATGTTTTAAATGCAAGACATTTTTCAGAACCTAATGACTCCTGAACACCCCACTGAATACACTGACTGGCTTGTACATCTTGTAGAATAAAAAGCTTGTGGAATATGATACAATGACTATAGAAACACAACTGACATAACAAAAGTACAGCCATTGTCATTTTCATCTTATTTAACACCCCCCACCCCACTCACACAAAAGAGCATGGTAGTGTTCTTACAGAGCCGTAGCAGTGTGTGTGTGTGCATGTGTGCATGTGTGTTTGTGTGTGTGTGTGTCTATGTGTGTGTGTGTTTGTGTGTCTGTGTATGTTTGTGTGTGTGTCTATGTGTGTGTATGTTTGTGAGCCAAGTAACAAGACAGGGAGCAAGAAACAAAACTCCTCTTTCTTAATTATCCACATCGTTATTAACGACACAGGTATATATACAGGTACATATACAGGTACATGTATATACTCAAAAATACATCCAGAACACACAATTAAATGAAAAACGTAATTTAAGAACACTTGAAATTTTCATTCAGTTTCTTTCATCTGTTTAATATAATCGATCAGTCCCTGTGCGTTTGCCCCAAACCATTCAGCATGGTACACAAGGGAGACAAGTAAGCATGTGTGACATCAAAGAACTGATTGCAGCAACTCAGCCTTTCCACAACATTAAAGCCGCTTATTCCCCCCCATGCCATGAAGAAATAATCTCTGTGGCTCCCCTCTCCCCCTCCCTCAGCCCCCAGGCTGGCTTGAACATTTGCACTTCCAGTAAAAATGCGCCCCAAACACACTGACACCAAACTCAGCACCGGTGCTCCGTAAAATCCCGTGATTCAGTCTCAGAAGCACTGGCTCCCCTGCCCTCCTCTGAACATTATTAAAGCTACACCCTGAACACTCTGTGTGACTGACATGAATGAGAAGCATCTTTATTCATAATCTCTGTAGCGGAGGTCAGAATACAGAGTGTCATTATTCCCGTCTTTCTTCTGTCTCCTGGGTTTTGGCTTCTTAAGGTTCAGGGCAGCGTAATTCAGTGTGTCCTCGTCATGGCACTGTGGAGACAAAGATGGCAGAATTGGATGGATCAAATCGGTTTGCTATTACCTATTTTCACAAATAGCACTTAAAATGCTGATCCCAGGATGGAAATCAGTCTGAGGTTCATTTGTTTTACTGACGATTTGTAATTTGAAATATTTATTACATACTTGCTTGCGTGACCATTCCACTTTTGATATATCACTGTTCTTTTCATCTGTTTAAAATATATAACACATCAATATATTATTTAATTTCGCACGGTATCATACCGTGGTCAGATAACATTCCGAATTTTCAAGCAATCAACATCCTTTTTGTCTCAAAAATGAAAGTAAAAATGACTTCTGTCAATTTAAGTGTGCATGTTTGGATACGTGTCATTTGTTCTCATATATCATATATAATAAAATTGCTATAAAGGAGATCTTGGTAATAAAAGTTATTGATATGCAACTTATTGCAACATGTATATTTCAATAGATTTTGCAAAATATGAAAGATATAATACAAAAATGTAAATCTTACAGTACAAAAAGGTTTATATAAATAAGGTGAGATTTAATAATGGATTTTAAAACTGTATTACCTGCAAGAGTGGTTTTAATATGAAAATGTTATCTATCATAAAACAATTTTATATTTCTATAATTTGTTAAAATCTACATTTTGTCCTTCTGAGTGCATAAAGCCGGGCAGCGTACCTGCACAGTGTGTACAGGTCAGTTTACATCTTATACAAATGAGAGCAACGTTCAGAATAATGCTGCAAGATAAAACTATCAGCAAGCCAGAGTGAAGAGGATCCAGCAGCTTCTGAAAGCCTGTAACAAAGAGATAGATTTCAGCATAATGATATAGAGACACATTTCCCATTTGCTTACATTACATTAGTTAAAGATCAAATCGATAACACATTACAGCAGTTGTTTTGTAAATAGTCCATTTTTAACATGAACTTCTAGTATTTTGCATTTTAACAATTTATATTAATATTTGAAATAATTATTAAATTAGGCTCCGGACCCCCCGCGACCCAATAGGATAAGCGGTTTGGAAAATGGATGGATGGATGGATATTAATATTTGAAATAATTATTAAATTAGGCTCCGGACCCCCCGCGACCCAATAGGATAAGCGGTTTGGAAAATGGATGGATGGATGGATAATTATTAAATTAACATCTGTGTAATTTAATTTAAGCACTTAAATTAGAAAATTCATTACATTAAAAAAAGAAATAAATGTCTTAATAGCAGAATAAGCTAAATAAAACTTTGAAGCAGATATACTCTCCACACTGGGTGCTACCATCTATATCCAGCTGTGTGCCGTTCCCAAACAGCATCTCCCCACACTGGGTGTTACCATCTATATCCAGCTATGTGCCGTTCCCAAACAGCATCTCCCCACACATGGCCACAGCGCAGTAGTAAGTCCCAGCATCGGAGAGGCTGAGGTTCCCCTTGGGGAGGCTGTAGACGCAGCTCCGTGTAGGAGATCCAGCCTCAGGGCTCTTCTCACACTCATCACTGCTGTTTCCATGGCTGTAAATGACTCCAGGAAGGGATTCTCCTGATCCATGTCTGAACCAGTAAACACTGTGTTCTCCTGCACAGCTCCCAGTCTCTATCGTACACTGCAGGCTCACAGAGTCTCCTGGCTGCAATGTGTCAGACACAGGCTGCTGTACCACAGTCCTGCTGTTGGAGTCTTTACCTGAAAAGCAAAATAGTCATGATGACAGCCCTTTGAGAATAACAATGGAAAATACAGATCCTCAAAAATTGTTCTTACAGATTTTTGGGAACTGAATCGATGTTCTTCTAGCCATCCAAGAAATCAGTAACTTCTTGGAGAACAGCTGACATTCTTCTCTCTTTTTATTGTATTACTGCTTATTAGTATATATCAGGTAACACTATACATTAACTGCACCTACATAATACCTAAATAAAAATTATATGATAATAACAAACATTATAATCATATAATGTCTTGTATTAATGTATGAAGGTAGATGAATATAATTAATTTCAATTCAAAGAAATGAAGTGTGTAAAGTGTACTTTATATTTTCATGATTTTCGTGACTTTACATTTGGTTTATGTTGCCCCTTTTCCACAGGAAGGTATTTATTGTTTTTGCATATTTAGCTCTTGATGTGTTTTGGTATTTTTGAGCATTTTGCTGTAGTACCTGCATAATTTAATTCAAGAGCCGAAGAGCTGTTTGCCCATTACTAGTTTGTCTATCTTTTAACATTAAAGAAAAAGTATACATAGTAAAAGGAATTACTTGGTTTCGTAGTTCCTCCTATTTATTTTCTTATGCACACAAAAGTAAGTTTTTCCGTTCAACCATAGCACTACAGCGAAAAGCAAAACGTCATGGCAAATACAATTATGCTTTATTCCAATACACATTGCTAATTTTTCATTATTATTACATTTATTCAGCATAATATCTTCAAAGGTTTCATGATTTAATTTGCAATCTTCTGGCCTGAAATCTTTTCCTGCTACACTGAAGACTCTCTCAGCGTGTGCAGAGAAAGCTGCAGCCAAAGGGTTGGCATCCTCTGATAAACATGGTTGGTTCAGGTATCGGTGACATTATGTGAACCTTTCATGGCAGGAATAGGGACTAGTTTGACTTTTGATGCAGGAAAAGTGTTTGGGACGTTTCTTAGGTTAGAAACTGCCGTCACTGCAGCCAACACTGACTTTTAAGGAGAGACACTCAGCTCTTCCTATGAGCAGATCCACCATGGTGCACAAAATGACAGTATAATTATTATTTTAGGTGACACTTCAAATGTTGCATTATTTCATTCTTTACAAAACGACATTTTTATAACAATGATGTATAACAATGTTAATGTGTTTATGTATAATTCATATTTAAATTAAAGTTCATATTTTAGTTAAAAGCTACACCTACAGTACGTATATGAACTTGAATTTGAATCCAAACCCTTTTTCGTTCTTCTTCTTTAAATTCAAATATAAATTTCAATGCCACAACCTGTTTTCAACCACAATTCAAATGTAATTCAGATTAACAAAATGAACTGAAATTCAAGTTCATATATGTATTCAAAATCCTGAATTTTAGGATACGTATTTGAGAATTTCATTCTCAAATCAGTTCTGAATGGTGCACATCCCTAGTTCATATGTTAAATCATGCATTTTTTTTTTCAGAGTGAATACACACTGACTGCTCAGATAAATAACGTCAAAAATAATTTTCTTTTGTTGCTTAAGATTTTTGCACAGTCCTATACTGTATATAACAACTCAAACATTTTTTTATGTTATTTGTTTTAAAGAGGCTGCAATGTGTAACATTAACATCTGTATAAAGAGAAGGTTAGGCTTTTGGCTGACAGCAAGCAAAATGCAACAAATTGTATAATAATAATAATAATAATAATAATAATGAATGATTTTTGTTTGATGTTTAGAAAAACATTTATGGAACAAAGCAGACAATAAGGTATCTTTGCTAATTTTATATTGACAAACAACTAAACTGTCAAAATTATTTTGCAGGGAATAATCTTACTGACATTATAATAAAGCAAATATGAAAATAGTTGGAATCTCATTTACCTGTGATTATGACAAAGGTTCCATTCCCGAAGGTGACCTCATGAAGAAACACAGCAGCACAATAATACACTGCAGAATCTGACGGCTCCACGTTAGAAATAGTGAGGTTAAAACTCCCCTCTGCATTCAGTAAGGAGTAACGTTTTATGCTTTTATATTCCTTGTAAAATTCACCAGGTACGTAGAGAAGTGCTTTCGCCATGGGCTGGGGCTTCCGACCAACAGCTTGCTTAAACAAAGTAACAAAAGTTGTTTCTCCTTGACAGAAGCATGTCAGGGTCACACTGTCTCCAAGCTGAACCCTCATCAGGTGACTGGGCTGAACAACATCTGTAGTCAGTGCAGTGTCTGCAAAAACAGAAAAACAAAAAAAATCATAATCAAATAAGACATATAATAGTAATCTAAATAACTATTAACTATGATGCAGATTAAATGGCCAAATTCCACTGATCACATCATACAGATAAATGAAAATATTAAAATCCCAAAATAATTTATATTATAGGGCCTTACTAATGAAAATGAGAAGACCAAAGAGTCTGAACATTTTTGTGCTTCCACTGTTTAGAATAAACTGCTCTGCTGCTAAGTGAGAGATCATGGTCGTGGTCGGGATGAAAGGGCAGGAAACAGAGAGGAAACAGAGAGACACACATCAGGCTGATCTGATTGGCTGTTCACATGGGAACTTAAGTAACAGTGAAAAAGCATTTTAATGTGCACTTACATGACGTTTATTAATTTACTCCTTAACATCCAGTTAAAATGAGAACAATTAGATAAACAGGAGCAGATACTGAGCATATAAAGTTCTTTGTACAGAGTGCTGAGATACTGTGGGAGAGCATTTGCTAATCATCTCTCTCAGACAAGCTCAGCACAGTATGAGTCTGTTATCTATCTGATATTAGACAGTCTCTCATACAGTAATAATAATTGATACTTTATTGGTCCCTGTGGAGAAATTGTCTTAACTTCTCTCTCAACTTGCTCTCTTTTTTTTAGAGTAAACAGAGTAAGTTGTCTGCGAAGGGCAGCCACCCATAGTGATGCCCAGTGAGCTGGGGGTTAAGGGCCTCGCTCAAGGACGCAGAGATGTGCTGTGGCTGGGTTTGAACCAGCGACCATCTTATTACAAGCACACAGGCATTAGATATTCTAATCACACTTAAAAGGCAGATTAAATGTTCTTTCCACCATGCAAACAGAATGTAAATTGTAGCTTTACTGCTTAGATTTACATTCACACATTTGCATTTAAAACAAGCATTTTAAGTGATGTACATGAGAGTAAATGGTGAATCAGTTTATTTGCCACTCTACACATTACATTGGCGCCCATTATAAGTAACTGTACAGTGACATTGCAGTTCCTCAGTTGCTTTGATGCATTTCTGGAATCACCCTTAACATCTGCAAAACTGTAAGTGCATTTCCCAAAACAATTCGTGCAAACAGCACCACACAGATGGACTGTCTACAAAAAAAGTCATAGAGGCCACCAGCAGCCCGAATACCACACCGTAAGGCCGTATGTTAGGATGCTCTCTATGGCAGAGCGGTAGGAGGCCACCAGCAGCCCGCATACCAGACCGTAAGGCAGCATGTTAGGATGCTCTCTATGGCAGAGCAGTTGAAGGTCCCGATCAAGAAATCCGACAAGTTTCCCCAATAAGCCAGTAACCCCGCTTCATAGAACAGGCCACAGGACTGGTTTTGGTGAGATAGTCCGAGTAGTAGGTAGAAATCAGGATGGAGACTGAGTGTGGGTCTAACAGGTGAGCAGATGTAGGACAGAATGTAGAGCCCTCTGGTGGAGTGCCTGTGCATGACTGAATGTATGGTTTGGGTCTGATGGTCTGAATAGTTGGTAGAAATAGGCACCTTCCTACCTGATGTGGTAGGTCTAGATAAGGGGTCACCAACATGGTGCCCCAAGGATGCCCCCAATGACCACATGAGTTGCCCGTGGACCTGTTCTATAAAATAGCACAACTCACCAGCGAACATCATCTAAAATTTTATTTTGTCCTGTTTCTAATCTATCACATTTGCATTTATATAGATTTGAAATTGAATATAAAAAAGCATTTAAAACATGTTTATCATGCATGAAGTTTAGACATGTTTAGGAGGGCGTTTAAAACTGATATCAAACTTCGTATGGCTCAGTACCCGTGAAGTAGCTCTCCGTTTTAAAAAGGTTGGTGACCCCTGGTCTAGATCTTGCAAGTTTGTTTGTACTGGCTGTGTGAACATACTGTAGCACTGTTAAGAATATGCAACACAGCCTGAGTTGGGGATCTGCTGTATGCATCAGTAATATAATGCTTTGTCCTTTTCTAGGCTGTTCATTAAGACATAAAGCCTGAAAGTTTTCTGAATGGCATTAATGAAATTGAGCACTGCCCCCACCTGCTGGCCAATTTATTAAAACATTGAAATCGCTGTCTGCACAGGCTGACGTGTCATTTAAGTCTGATAATTTTCTATGAGTCAAACGGCAAGAAAATGACAAGAAGTTAAAAACATGGAGTTAGATGAAGGAGAAAAGATTACAAATTTGAAGATTATGAAATCAGGACATGTCAGCTAAGTCAGCCAAGGTGGGTCTTAAACATATGGACGGAAGTATGAGCGCTAAACTTAAACGGGTTCACTTGTAACCGCTGCCACCAAATTTCGTTAAATTGCTGGGGAGGTCCAGATACATGAGACAGGAATAGAAGGATTATTCTTTATTAATATACAGACGAGGGTTACAACCCTCCCTAGGGCAATAGAAGGGGATACCTGCCACGGGACATTCTAAAACGCTTAATGTGAAAATGCGTAACGCAACTTAATGTATTAAAACAGTCACCACAAATCACCAAATTTCTCGCGAATGTATCTGGCCATAAAGACTTACCTGACAAGAAATCAAAACCGAAATGCTAGGAATATGGACTTTAAGCCTTTTCTTTATGGGCGTCAATGGAGGGGAAAACGCTTGACGTAAGATGAAGTCCATATTCCTAGCATTTCGGTTTTGATTTCTTCCCTGGCATGGGTGACGGGTACACCACGTTCCCAAAGCCACGTTAGCCTCGAGCGAACTGCCCGGAGAAACCGCTCACACCAGCGCTGCAACCCGATCTCCTCCCCTTTTAAACACACATTTCTATGGCGTTAAATTAGTGCCAAAAGTCGTGCGCATAAAAACAGAAAATCCATGCTCTCTACGCGCTCGCGATTGCACAGCACTCACTCACTCGCTCGCCGTTAAATTAGGGCCAAAAGTCGAACCACGCGCGTGCGTGTGCTCGAGTGCTGAAAACCCATCCCCTCTACGCGCTCGCGTCTGCACAGCACTCGCTCGCTCGAATTTCCCGCTTCGTCTTACCGTATATAAAAGAATGGGCCAATGTACGGTAAATTGCATTGTGAATAAAATTTCTTAATACAACATCACAAAGCCAATTTAATAAATTCAAATCCTGGGAAGAACGCTCCTCAGATATTAGTTCTCGGGTTAGTGTTAGCAGACTATAGGCGAAACCACCTTAAGTGCTATCTGTTAATGTTTATTAAATTAGCATTAAAATGGAGAGGTTTATAATATCTTTTGTCCTTGTAGCTGCTAAATACACTCATTATTAAAGCCATAAAGTTGTCTGCCTACTACATTGGAATCTCCACTGAGTAAGTGTTTTTGATGGATTTTATTTAACTTTATTATACTCTGGTCCTTAGATCTAATGTCATACTTCTTCACTTATATTGTTTGTGAAAAGGTTTACCACGGTCAAACAGAGCAGCCACTACATCATCATACATGAACAAGCACCTCACAAAACAAAAACATTTCATTTTCATAATTAAAACTTTTGAATGGTAGGCCTAGTGTGTGGATCAGAGACAAGATCTTGACACCTCATTAACTATAATTTGTTCTGTGAACAGCTCAGATACCACCTTCTCGAAAGTCTTCTGCATAAAATAGAAATAGGATTCAGCGCGACTCCACTAAATTTGGATTACCTGGAGTTCCTTTGTCATCAGGAGCTGTATCTTCTGCAGGCCCTGTCTAATCACATTGAAGTACCTCCTGCTATCACCCTGGCTTTGCAAGAGCTCTTTGACCTTGTGAGGGCACATCTGGAACGTCCAGCCCCATGTGTCACACAGGAAGTCGCTGCCACCAATAGACGACCCAAGATTTTGATTGAAGAACAATGTTTGAAAGAAATGCTCCATACTCAACTTCCTGTGCCTTGCATAGCCACACTGATGGGTGTTTCAAGAAGAACAATCTTAAGAAGAATAAAAGAGTATGAGCTCTGTGTTAGGGAACTTGACAATTTGGTTTCTTCTGTCAAGAATGATCTACCAAATGCAGGCTACAGGATAGTCAATGCAGGCTGCAGTCAATGGGCTACAGGATTCGGTGGAGAAGAGTTGCAGCCTCCATGCATAGGGTTGATTCCATGCGCATCATATAAAGGTTGTCAAGTCTTGGCTGTGTTGTACGCAGAATGTACCAGGGCCTTTGTCTCTAGTACACGTGGACACAAACCACAAGTTGATCCGGTTTGTATTACCAGCAAATTTATTTGGAGTAAACCCTGGGTGGATTGGTGTGAGGTGGTGGTGGGGCTTTGGAGAAGATTTCCTGCCGATCAACACTAGCAACTTATATCTATCTGTCATGGAGGTCTCGGGACTCACAGATATTCAGAGACATGTGGATAGTTTACCAGTGGTTTTCAGCAGGAAATAGTTATTACTACAAATTGTCACCCCCCCCCCCGCCCCCCACAGAAACTGGATCTGGCTATAGTGGGAAAATCTTTTTTTTTTTTTATTTGTGAGAACTTGAAAGCAAAACAAAACTTGGAAAAAATATATGCTCATTCACCAATTTTCTAATCTGGGGTCTAAAGTGGTCAGGCTTGCAAGTGTATTTGGTTATTTGTCTATCCTAGCCTGTTGCAGTGTATATTTCCTGTATATTTTGCATGTAAAAAATGTTGTTTGTTATGTCAGTGCTTAATATTATCATGTAGTCTTCATGAACTTTCTTCATCTTGGCCAGGGACTGCATTTGAAAAGTAGCCACTTGACTAAAATTGGCACATTTTCAGAAATGCCAGCAACAATACTGATAATGAACACCCCTCTAACTGACTCTCAGTTGGTTTAGAAAAAAGACTTTTAAGAGAAAAGAAAGCCTTCCTTTGGTTTTGCATTTTTCTCTTTTTTGTTGGCTGTGCACAATATATTAGAAGAATACCTTACAATTATATTAGTTAAGAAATAACAGATTGCGTATATACAATATTAAGGTGATGACAACAACCCTCACTGTCTCTAGGTGCTGCTTCAGACAGGGCATTCTGCAGCAGGGACACCACCCGTCGTGCAGCATCCAGCAAATCTCCCTATCACAACAGCCCACATAACAGAATAACATTAGTGTATGATTCAGTAGGGCTAGTCCAGGTCTGGAAAGTAGTTGGGCCAGATTTTTAAACCAAGAAATTTAGCTGGGCCAGACATTTTCAGCGGCCCAGTAAGCAACAGGTAATGGCATTTTAAACAAACACAAATCAAGGTACATTATTTTAAAAAACTACAACTGAACAGAATCTGAGAGCAATATTTTTTTTCACTTCTGAAATGAGAAAAATATTTTGGTCGTATCTGACCTAGACGCATCCCAAAGAAAAAAAATGCCTATTAGATGGTAAACAGACATAAAGAAAAAGGGAAAAATCGTCTATAATCATCATCCGCTTATACTGTGGTGATCCATTTCACCCACACAGGCATGATCACCATTAGCGGTTTCCACATTATTGTCGAGGTGACTATTCACTTTACCTCTGCTTTCTCCGACATCTTCCTGATTCTGCCGCCAACAAGGGGCTCATAGGGTGGAGACTGAGGGTGTTAAACAGACCAATCTTTTGTCACTGAATGCAACAAATAATGTATTTATCTGTCAAAAGTCCAGCACCAGGAAAAGCAACAGAGTGACAGTAGAAACTGTAATAATAATGGAAGTGCGCCGCCCTACAGGGAAGGAGGAGTGATGGGAGTCCCGGTGGTGGCTAAGCGCGCGTGGGGAGAGGCGTCGTACTGTGAGGCTTCATGAACTTCCGATGGGGCAGTGCTGTCATACAGCGGGGAGCCTGAGAGGGGCACTGTGGCCGGGTGCGAGAGCCCTGGGTAATGAGTTGTAGAGCTGCGCAGTGTCACGATCGGGTACAAGCAGGCAGGCGATCGTGCGGGCAAGGCGTGCAAGGAGCAAGCGGACAGGCAAAAACGGGAGTTTAATTAGGAAGCGCGGACGGGGAAACATCTCACGCATACAAACATCAATGACAGACACTGGACTCAGGTAAGACACGGACTGAAATACACAGGACTGAGCAAATTAACTAGATACAGCTGGGTACAAATCGGGAGAAAACACGTGGGTAATCAGGGGGCGTGGCACACAGGAGGAGCGGACGAGCCGGGCATGACACGCAGGAACTGAGAGCCCAAGCTGTTGGACATTCCACTGGACTAGGAGACTGGGGTGAGTGAGGAGGAGCTCATTGACCACAAACTGGGATACTGGCTGTGTGTGAGCAATGGGGTGGAGATTAAGGAAAGACGTTAAATCAGCATGCAGTGTTGCCTGGAAACAACAACAAATATACTAGTGTCACTGTACTAAAACAATATCAAAATAATGCCTATTTTTTATTCATTTTACTTGTAGAGTGCAAAGTACAAAGGAAAACAAAGAGTAACTATGGCGAAATAAATCAAAGCATGTCCCAGAATGATGGGCCTGAATGGATCAGGACAGAAGAAGGCGAAAGTCCTGTTAACGAGGTGAGACGATGCAGACACAGGCCAGGATGTGGGTATAGGCGAGAACAAGAGGGAAGACGGGGGCCCGAGACTCAGCATGGGGACAGGTGGGGGAGGGGAGGCACGGGCTCACCTGGAGCTGCTCCCGGAGGTGCCGCTATGACTCATGGGTAACATGCCGGAATGGGACGGCACCTGTAGGCTGGACCAGTTGTCATGGGAGGGCAACATGGACAGACAGGTAGACGAGCTGTCTGAATAAGCAGCTGCAAGTATAAAACAATAAATGAAGCAGGTATGTGGTGGGCAGTGTTACAGCGTCCTTAATATGGTCAATACAGAAAAGGCATGTTATCATGTTATGTATATACTGCCTCCAGTTACTTAATGCCTAACTTTAATACATTGATTGATTTGTTCACTGCTGCAGCCTGTGTCAACTTTCCTTTCAGACAGATGTAAAGTCCATTCTGTTTTTGTTCTGTGTAGTTCTTTTTGAACAGCATATGGCTGAATTCTGTTAAACCTCAGACTGAAGAAAATTGTGTTAATTGAAAAGCAAATATCAAAAACTCAGTCTGCAGGAATGTTTTTCTAAATATTTCTGTGGACTTTTGGAAATTTCACGAAATTCCATTGCTCCATTACATAAACACTGAGTGAGATTTCATTCCCATTACTGCAACGTATGAAGAGGATTATGACTTATTACTTTAGGTTATCGGACTGAGTGAGTTTTGGAAATTTGCTCTTCGATAACTGAAGCAGTGCTGTGAATGCAGAGGTTATATGCGTCGCATATCAACAGAACTGTATGTTTATGTCTTGTCTTAATTATTTTGATTAAATGTCTAACTATTCCCAATATGTGTGAACATACTTGGCCAAATAAAGCTGATTCTGATTCAGTCAGAGGGTAATCGTCGGTGTGCTGTACTATCGTGGTGACCCACACAGAGAGCTTAGGACCATGATTTCAGTGTGTGCTTGTGTGAGGGGACAGGCAGGGCGGCGGCTCACTGGGTGATGCACTCCTGTGGGTATAGGGGCTGGGATAGGGGGCGGAGCAGTTACTCCTCAAGGAGGAGTAACAGTCACAGCCGTGGGGGGAGGAGAGGGAGAGGGTGCTCCCAAACTGGGGGTGTGGGTTTGATGAAGAGCAGAGAGACCCTGAGCCTGGGATGAACCAGCTGCCTACTGAAACGAAAGCGGATAAAGACAGAAACTAGAACCTCAAACTAAACAACACAAACAACAATATCAAGTTATATTCAATCATTAAACCGTTATATATTTAATCTAAACAATAGTAATAAATATCGTTCCGATTCAAAATATCATTTACGGGTGAATCTTATGACTTGCATTGGGAAACAGGAAACGGGCCAAGCTGCAGGGCCAGTTCAAAGGCATAGTGCGAGGCGCCCAGAAAGGGGGCGAGGTCTGGGCGGAGTCAGCTAAAGAAGAAAAAGGCCTGACCTTTTTCTGGATGCTGTGGACTGTGTTTGTGTGTGAGCTGCAGCTGCATGTTCCTTACATTTTTTTTATTAACACCAGCACCGTGAGGTTTGGCCTGGACTGGGTCCTGTCCTGCATGGTTGAAGACATGTTGACTGATGGTCAGCCCGTGTTCTGTTGGATCCCACAGAAAGGAAATGGGAATCCCGTTTGGATCGGATGCTGACAGTTGAAAAAAAACTCATGTCTGTGTGTTATGAAAGAATATCAATAAATGTTTCCGAAAGGGGATGACTCATTTGGTAATTATTTACGGCTTATGTTATGGCTGAGAAATTTACAGTCTTTACTAAAGTCTGACTTCTTTCGAGTCACCTTTAATATAGATTGGACACTCTCTATGCTATGTACAATACTTATATAGATGGTACATGTTTACTTGCTTGCACAGATGGTTGATTAGGTAATTAGTGTAAGTGTGTGTGTGTGTGTGTGTGTGTCCAATCGCATGTATGTCCAAGGTCCATAGTAAGTAATATACACTGATCAAGAGATGCCTGAAAGTGGATGAAAGAGGACATTAGTGGGTGTATCACTTAGTGTAACGGGTGCAGGAAAATGAGCAGGACTGCAAGCCATATAATGACCCACTGTCCTTATCTAGCTCTTAATACAGTATGCATACAGTGATGTATCTACAATGGACAGCTACTATAAGCAGATAGCACAGTACAGGTGCTTAATCTGTATGCTATTTCCATCCATCCATTGTCCAAACCGCTTATCCTACTGGGTCACAGGGGGTCCGGAGTCTATCCCGGAATCAATGGGCACGAGGCAGGGAAGAACCCAGGATGGGGGGCCAGCCCATCACAGCTCACACTCACACACCATTCACTCACACATGCACACCTACGGTAAATTTAGCAACTCCAATTAGCCTCAGCATGTTTTTGGACTGTGGGGGGAAACCGGAGGAAACTAGCAGCTTTGTGTGGTAATTGTTTGTATTAAAAATACATTGGATCAAGTCAAATTATTTTTATGAAGAATTAACATCTAAAAGCTGCTAGTAGACCGTGGGAAAATAATTTTTCTATTTTCTTGCTGCCATCTCGTGGCCAAAAGTAGGTATTGCAATTTCCATCATATGTAAGAGGGCCTGCCCATCAGAGTAATGTACATCCTGTGACATGTATTGACTATCAAGACAAACTGAAACACGGTGTATTAGGCTGTCAATGAGTACTGGACTAGGGTGAAAAACTGCCTGATAATCTACCTATTAACTAGAAGAGTACAAACTGGAGACGGATCCCCTAATACAGAGGGATTAACGTCTGTGCCACATCCAGAACCATTCAGTGTAGGAGTCTGGTGGTTCTACTGGATACTGACAAGTACCCAGCCCCTTTGTTCCCTCTGATAATCATCAGTCCTCCTCTGAATGCCTTCACCACTCTATTCCTGAATAGGTACACATTTAAATATGCTAGCAAGATCAAGGTATTGGGATAACTGTTAGGTTCGCTGTTCAGAGAGTTGCAGTGAAAACCATCATACACAGTGGCCCTTTCTGGATAAGATTACCTCCCTCTGATCTAACAGGTCAAGATCAAAGCAAGGTGCATTGCAATGTCTGACACCCAGCACACTACAGCATATAAAATACAGGTATCCATCGCCTTCCGCATTTGGAACCAGGACCACTTGTTGCAAGTCAATTTGGGCGTATCTCAAGTTATACGAGAGAGGCAAGACATTAAGGACAGTATACACAGTACTGAAATAATAATGTACATATTAAACCACAGCACTTAATAAACAGATACTGCACTTACATTTCACAAAAAAAAAATAAAGCACAGATTGCACTAAGAAATCAAAAGATGCATGTGCTAGCAAACAGTGGGAGCTGAGGAAGAAGCAGTGGTGAAATACTTTATTGTACAGTACAGTAAGTTTCTTTTTATAGAATGAAATAGCATACAGGGGGCGGCATGGTGGTGCAGTGGTTAGCACTGTTGCCTCACACCTCTGGGACCCGGGTTCGAGTCTCTGCCTGGGTCACATGGGTGTGGAGTTTGCATGTTCTCCCCGTGTCGTCGTGGGGTTTCCTCCGGGTACTCCGGTTTCCCCCCACAGTCCAAAAACATGCTGAGGCTAATTGGAGTTGCTGAATTGCCCGTAGGTGTGCATGTGTGAGTGAATGGTGTGTGAGTGTGAGCTGTGATGGGCTGGCCCCCCATCCTGGGTTCTTCCCTGCCTCGTGCCCATTGATTCCGGGATAGACTCCGGACCCCCTGTGACCCAGTAGGATAAGCGGTTTGGACAATGGATGGATGGATGGATGCTGAGGCTAACTGGAGTTACTAAATTGCCCGTAGGTATGCATGTATGAGTGAATAGTGTGTGAGTGTGCCCTGTGATGGGCTGGCTCCCCATCCTGGGTTGTTCCCTGCCTCGTGCCCATTGCTTCCGGGATAGGCTCCAGACCCCCCACGACCCAGTAGGATAAGCGGTTTGGACAATGGATGGATGGATGGAAACAGCATACAGATCTTATAAGCACCTGTACTGTGCTATCTGCTCATAGTAGCTGTCCATTGTAGATACATCACTGTATGCATACTGTATTAAGAGCTAGACAAGGGTCATTATATGGCTTGCAGTCCTGCTCATTTTCCTGCACGCGTTACACTAAGTGATGCACCCACTAATGTCCTCTTTTATCCACTTTCGGGCATCTCTTGATCAGTGTATATTATTTACTATGGACCTTGGACATACATGCGATTGAACACACACACACACTTACACTAATTACCTAATCATCCATCTGTGCAAGCAGGTAAACATTTACCATCTATGTAAGTATTGCACATTGCATAGAGAGTGTCCAATCTATATTAAAGGTGACTCAAAAGAAGTCAGACTTCAGTAAAGACTGTAAATTGGCAGCCATAACATAAGCCGTAAATAATTACCAAATGAGTCATCCCCTTTCGGAAACATTTATTGATATTCTTTCATAACACACAGACATGAGTTTTTTTTCAACTGTCAGCATCCTTCTCGATTGTCAGAAGCTCTGCGCTAGAGGGAGGTTTACTGGTCTTATACTCTTCTGGCACCTTGTGTGATTCCTGACTTGGGACATCAGTTTGGCTCCTTCTGTATGTGGTTTACATTGTATTTGTTCTTTAAAGTTGCCCCTTCAGAATTAGACAGTGTAACCAGCTTGCCACATATTGCCTGGATGACATAAGGTCCGGTAAAATCCGGTTCCGTTCTTCCTCCTTTCCGTCCCCGCTTCCTCATGTTGAACAGAAGCGCCTCATCTCCAACATGATAAACTGTGTTTTGGTACCTCTTTTGTATTCGTTTACCACATGCCTGCTTCTGTTTTTCCTGTTACTAGGAGATGTTTTCAGCTGTTGTTGCTTATTGTCTCAACTACTTTATTTTTTTCATCAAAAAACGTGCCGTAGCTTTTCTCATCGGGAAGAATAATTGTGGAAAGCTGAAGTGGAAAAACATTCATAGCAAATTATTATTATTCACAGATCATTATAAAGAGTCATTTTCTAAAAGCATTAAGAACAATGTAATTTGCTGTTTCAAGATATGTTTTTAAATAACTACTTGTCAGTCATAAGAAACTCTTCAACACACATGATCCGATCTTGCCACAAATCATTTTTAATCTCACTTTTGTTGCCAGCAGTTCAGACATTAATGGCTGTGTGTTGAGTTATTTTGAGGGGACATCAAATTTACACCATTATACAAGCTGTACACTGATTACTTTACATTCTATCAGAGTTTCATATCTTTAACGTTGTCCCTTGAAAAGATATAATAAAATATTTACAAAAATGTGTGGGGTGTACTCACTTTTGTGAGATACTGTATATTAAGGGATTGATTGTCAATAATATCAGTAATTCCTGATGTAATGTTAAAAGAATAGAGCCTGTCTCACACAGTTCTAAAACAACCTCAAAAACAGACTTACCATTTTATGTCATCATTCGTTTTCTCATCCAGGCCATTGGTTTGGGGATGATATGCAGCAGTGATCAACGGCAGAACAGGGGCTCTGAACGCAGTATGGATTAAAAAGGAATTAACCATCTCTCTCAATATAAAATTAGGATCATTTATTCTCTACAGAGGCCCCCATAGAATAGTGCATCCATCCCCTCACTCATGTTTAGACAGACGTAAGGCAACAGGCCAATGACATTCAGAACAGCAACAACATCAACAATTGTACAGCTAGTTTTAAAATTTAATAAAAAAGACAAACCAATTAGGTAATATTAATGAAATTATTAAAATGTGCAGATTAATAGTCAGAAATAATTTGCGATTTTAAGAGCGGAAAGGATACATTAAAACTCAATTACATTTATCCCTTAATAATAAAAAAAAGGTTTTTGAATTTTACATCATGATAAATGAGAACTATATGTGATTACTAATTACTGTTGACTAATTTCCTGTCTGGACGTTTCCCTCCTCATTGTTAAAAGTCATTATATGTCTGGGTGCCAGTCAGTGGAAGCACACAGACATGTTGGCCAGCTGTCATATTCATTCAGCACCAGCCCATCAAGTAGAGAATTCAGCACCACGGACAGTGACCTGTGTTACAATGACATCAGGTCATTGGCTCTAAATATTTTTCTAGAAATAACTAAATGGCTCTATTGTAGAAATTTCCAGCCAGAGTCTTGTGGTGCGTTCGTTTTTCTCTCGGAACTTGGAAATTCCAAATTGGGTGACATCACATCCAACAATCTCCCGTTCAAGCTAGCACAACTCGGAACAAACATGGCTGCCTCCATGAATACGCTGCTGTGTTGTTGCTTTATATTTTAGCAGTTATGGAGTAAGATTATTATTTCAGACAAATAAACAAGAAACAGGAACTAGTCAAACCACATTAAAAGCTTTATAAAGTATTTTAGTACATTCATAGCGATATTCTTTTTTCGAGAGGCAAACAAACTACAAACAAACCAAAAACACTAACAAGTCTGGTAAAAATCTGATATTGCATGTTAGGATACTGTTTACGGTCACAATATGGTATTCTCTAAATCGAACACGTGCAATTACATTAATAATTACTAATAATTATAAATAATAATAATAATAAATGGGCGGTATGGTCGTGCACTGGTTAGCACTGTTGCCTCACACCTCTGGGACCCAGGTTCAAATCTCCGCCTGGGTCACATGTGTGTGGAGTTTGCATGTTCTCCCCATGTCGTCGTGGGGTTTCCTCCGGGTACTCCGGTTCCCCCCCACAGTCCAAAAACATGCTGAGGCTAATTGGACTTGCTAAATTGCCCGTAGGAATGCATGTGAGAGTGCATGGTGTGTGTGAGTGTGCCCTGCGATGGGCTGGCCCCCCATCCTGGGTTGTTCCCAGCCTCGTGCCCATTGCTTCCGGGATAGGCTCCGGACCCCCCGTGACCCAGTAGGATAAGCAGTTTGGAAAATGGATGGATGGGATAATAATAAATTTAACAAAATAAACATTTTTAAGGATTTGTAAAATAGAATTAATGTTGAGTGTGTAAGCCGCCATGTTGAAATTACGTCACAGGGGCAACTCGGACAAGAAGATTCTGTCAGACATTAACGTCATAAAAGAGGCGTTTCTAATGGGAAGTGATGTTTTTCGTGACGTTTTTGTCCGAGTTGGAGTGAAATAATCAAACGCAGCATGTGTTCCTATTTGAAGAGAATATTCTATTTTTATTCTAAGGAACTACAGAAAATCAGCTCTGCATGTGATCTCCCCTTTACTGCTCGAGCAGGGCACACGCACATCAACAAGTGTCAAGGCAGCAAGTGCATGCAAACAACTTCTCAGGACGGTTACAGTATAGGACCTTCAGAAAGAGCCAGACTGCGGCGTCATTCAGAGATTCCATTGTCTAAGGCTTGCACTAAAACATTACAGCATATTTAAACAAAGTAGCATGGCACCTGTGTCAGAATCCCTCCCTGCCTTGTTCTGTTCTCTCTTTGTTGTCCCCATTTAGCCAGCACATGTCACTGGCCATCCTGACTCCTCTTTTGATTGTGGGTTTTAAGGATATCAGTGGGTCTGTGTTTTCATAATTGTCCCCCAGGCCACCATGCTGCTCAGCCCTTGATTCCAACTACAGTTGCAATCAGGTGGTTCTCAATCTACTAGGACTGTATAACAGGATTGGCCACCTGTTCTACCTTTACTCGTTCAGCCGCATTCATGAGTCTGGCCTATAGGTTATTCAAATTTTGTCCTGCCAAATTTACCGGACAGGAGGTGGACACTGCAAATGAATGTGTGAATACTCCAATACCTACATCTTTACAAGTTACCTGAAGTGGTTTGGTAAATGATTGTGAGGTTGGAAGTCCTTCTTGATGTCTGTTTGCAGCTCATCCACCAGCAACTGCACGAGTTGTCGCTCCCAGAGGGAATCCCACTCTCGGTCCGCTGGAGGGTCCATCTCACTGTAGCTGGAGTATGTTTCCATCAGTCACTTGGCGTGGGGCTCACAGAATTTACCAGGCTCCTGTTTAATCTGACGCACCTTAGTCCAGTCCATGCATCTGGGGAACTTCTCTGAAAATCTCTGGCAGATTCTTTGCAGCTATACTTGATATTGGGTACTTGCCGCAACTAAGTAATGGGTTGTTGAATCAAAGTCCCGTTCCATGTCAAAAATAACCCCATTTTAGGGTTTTGTTAAACAACTGGTCTAATTTGGATGCAGAGGTTCTGCACGGAAGGCCCAGTCTCTGAAGGGCTGTGGCATAGCGAGGCCTGTTCTGCCTGGAATCCGGCAGGTCACTGGCAACATCCCCCAACTCCTTCATCTATAAGGTCGGGAAACCAGAACGTTTACTCCCCCTTATGGATAAGGACATACCAACGTTGGGGCAACTCCTGCTGCCTGAGTCTTCAACCAAGTCCAAAACAAAAGTATACAATGTTAGGAAGGGTAATTCAATGGTATGAGACTGAAACTAGAAACTGTAAATCGGATGGAGTTAAATAGCAATACTGTGGAAGAGGCATGGGAATTTTTTAAAAGCACATTGTTGCAAGTGCAAAAGAACTTCATACCCGTTTCCAGAAAAACTAAATCTAGGAAACTGCAACCAAGCTGGTGTCATGACCTGCTTGTACGATCCTCGTGTGTGCCACGCCCCCTCATTAACCATGTGTGCTGCCCCGATTGTAACCAGCTGTTTTCTGTCAGTTTGAGTAGTCCTGTGTATTTAGTCCACATTCAAGTCTGTTTCCCCAGTCCTGTCATTGAAATCTCTCGCTGTTGGTACCTGTTTTCATCAATAAACCCTCATTCCCGACTCTCCGTTTCCCGGATCCTTGATTCCTCGCTTCCTGCCTGTTCGTCCAGCACGCGATGTCACAGGTGGTTTACTACGAAAATTAAGAATAAAGTCAGGAGCAAAAGGGCTTTCTTCCACAAATGGAAATTAACTAATGATTTCAAAATAAAGCAGGAGTATCTAAGTCTACAGGTTTAGTTAATAACAGTTATAAGGATGACGTTAAAAGTTTCTTCCAATATTTTAACTCCGAAAGAGCTCTAAAAGCTGAAAATCACTCATTTGCAGGATAGTAAGGGCCTTATAATTGAAAATGAAATTGATATAAATGAGTTTAATGATTATTTTACAATGGCTGTTCACAGTAGAATAGCTTACCACCATTTAGTACAAATACAACGATGTCTATGACCAATATATGTATAACTGAGGCTGATGTGGTACAAAGCCTAGCTAAGCTCAAAATAAATAAATCGCAAGGCCCTGATGGCATCTTATCTATAGTTTTAAAAGAGATGAGGGGTATTATTAGCCAACCTTTAACTTTACTATTCCAGAAATCATTATCTGCTGGTGTGGTATCTTCTGATTGATGTTAGATCATGTCTCATGTCCAGAGAGGCTACAACAGGATCTGGATTTAATTAGCGACTGGGCTCATACGTGGCAGATGAAATTTAACATAGATAAATATAAGGTAATCCATGCAGGGAGCAGAAATATAGTAAATATAGTAAAGTACAGATATTTTATGGGTTCCACTGAAATAAAGGTAGCTGATTACGAGAAAGATCTCGGTGTGTATGTTGATACTTCCATGTCCCACTCTTGCCAGTGTGGGGAAGCATTAAAAAAAGGCAAAAGGATGTTGGATTAAACTCCACACACCTAGAGATGTAAGTCAAGAGAAGTGATGCTACGATTATATAATTCCTTGGTAAGATCCCACCTAGAATACTGTGTGCAGGTTTGGTCACCATACCTTCAGAAGGACATTGCTGCCTTGGAAAAGGTGCAACGTAGGATGACTAGAATGATTCCTGCACTTAGAGGAATGTCTTATGAGGAGAGGTTCGCTGAGCTGAATCTGTTTAGCCTCAAGCAAAGGAGACTATGGGGGGACATGATCCAGGTATATAAGATTCTAACAGGTCGGGATGCTGTTCAGCCAAATGACCATTTCAATATTAATTTAAAATACTAGAACTCGTGGCCATAGTGGAAATTAGCTGGAGAACATTTAAAAATGAATCTGAGGAAGCACTTCAATTCAATTCAATTTTATTTATATAGCGCTTTTAACGACATGCATTGTCACAAAGCACTTTACATTTAACCGGCCAGAACCCCACCAAGCAAGCCTGAGGCGACAGTGGCAAGGAAACTCCCTCTAGCAGGAAGAAACCTTGAGTGGAACCTAGACTCAGAAGGGGACCCCATCCTCCTCTGGGCGACCAAGGAGCATGAAACTGCATTTACATTGACATTCATTAGAGTTCATATAGTTATAAAGTCCCAGTTGGTTTCATGTAGTTATATCCAGGAGTCCAGGTGCGGGTTCACACGGTGTAGTCGGCTCGGTATCAGCTCGAAAAAGAGAAGATGGAGAAGAGTTATTGCCCTACACCTAACCGGCAGGACTAAAGCAACTATGACAGCCTGCCTAAAAGAGTGACCTGGAAGGAAGCACAGGCATGAGGGTTTACAGAGGTTTTGGCGTCAAGCCACCTCCCATCCACAGCTTAAGTGATCGGCGAGAGTGGCAGGACGACAGCACCAATCCCCCCTTTCCCCTTCAATCTCAAATAACTATGAACCTCCAGATTTCCCATTCACCTTAGAAAAGAAGATTTAACTATCCAAAAGACTGGCGAAAGAGGTACATCTTAAGCCTTGACTTAAAAGCAGAGATTGTGTCTGAGTTCCGAACACTAATAGGAAGTTTATTCCATAGCTGTGGTGCTTTATGAGCAAATGCTCTTCCCCCAAAGGTAATGTTCTTTATTCTGGGTACGGATAGAATACCTCCATCTCGTCATCTAAGTGTATGATTCGGAACGCAAATGAGGTCACTCACATACTGCGGTGCAAGACCATTTACAGCTTTATAGGTTAAGAGCAGTGTTTTGTAGTCAACACGAAATCTAACTGGCAGCCAGTGCAGTGAAGATAAAATTGGGGTAATATGATTATATGTTTTAGTTTAACTATTGCTAGTAGCGGTTCAATCAATGCTGGGAGCATCGCTGAATAATTTTGATGGAACAGGTTCTAGCATACAAGTAGATGAATTTGAAGATAAAATTAAGTACATCAGTTCTGACTGGTTAACCAATATTCAATATTCAAAATGTTCTGTTTAATTGAGCATATTTTTGGTCAAAAAGTTTCATAAAGTCGTCACTGGAAAATAACCAGTGGTCTGGTTATTAGTCAGCTTGGACACCATAGTAAATAGGAATCTAGGATTATTTTTGTTTATTTCAATTAGTTCTGATAGATACTAGATGATTTGGCGGCACTAAGAGCCTTTTTGTAGCTACCCATAGCCTCTTTCCATGCTAGTTCGAACACCACTAGTTTAGTATGATGCCACTTACATTCTGTAAGGACATAAAACTTATAGGTCCTGCAGGCCCCAACTCTGATCAGCCTGCATCAGTCTATTTCAGAGCTCCGCTGGCCCAGGCAAGACTGGACTCAACTCGTCAAACCACCCCTTTTAAGGAAGGCAAAGGCCTGCCGGCTCCTGAGAGACTGGATAGGAATAACTGGAGCAGCACAGAAAAAGCAAGACCTTTCACCCCCGGAGTGACCAGAGTTCCACAATCAATCCACAGCAACAACAGCTGTCAGCCTCCAGACACAGACACCTTTTCCACTATAAACAGGATAACTCAGCACACATAGATGTTAGGGACAAATACACGCATGTTTGGTCTCGTTTGAATAGGCATGAGACGAGGAGTATTATACTCTCAGATTTAAGGCAGTATAGCTTTTCCTAAGAGAAATACAGAAACTTCGGCTCAACCCACCAAACTGAGAGAGATTCTCTCATGGTAGAACAAGGGAATTACAACCACCCCCTAAAGTGATCTGATTGGCTGGGGACTTGAGAACCAAGGTCAGCAATGCCCCTAAAATTAACCATTGACCGAAATTAGTCAGTCTTCAGAAACATGCCATCACCTGGTCTGGATACTTAAGGAAGGGCTTCAGAAGTAGTCGGGGAGTCACTCTGTAATCAGAGCTCCCGCAGAGAACTGGGTGAAAGTCTATCTGTAGTCAGATACTTTCCACAGAACTTTGTTCACTCTCAGCTGAGGAATGTGAATACATGATATGAAGACAACTGGATCACAACTGGATCACGGGGGAATCATAAGCAGGGAAGAACACACAGGCAAACAGCAGCAGCAACATTAAAGGCAGGACTGAGAAGCACATTTATACAAGGCTAAGCAGGGAGCAAACTAGAGGCACCTGAAATGAGTAACACAAGGGCAGGAAGGAGAGGTAAAACAAACGCGGAACAGGCATGGCACGTTATACCACACTAGGGAGGAAACGGGAGGTTCAGGAGGGCAGGGTGTGGCAGGGATCCGTTTCAAAATTTAATTTTGGCTTGTACAAACCTTGGTAAAAGCTGCAAAAGATCGATCAACCACTTTCTGAGCTATTGTCTTAACAAACAAAGCATCTGTTGGGGTGGCGGTGTCTGGGGAATACCATGTGTAATACACCTTGTGAAGATTTATATGTAAAACAAAATATTTTTTGATTCTATCACACATATAGAAATTATCCATCCATCCATTTTCCAAACCGCTTATCCTATTGGGTCGCGGGGGGTCCGGAGCCTATCCCAGAATCAATGGGCACGAGGCAGGGAACAACCCAGGATAGGGGGCCAGCCCATCGCAGGGCACACTCACACACCATCCACTCACACACACACACCTACGGGCAATTCAGCAACTCCAATTAGCCCCAGCATGTTTTTGGACTGTGGGGGGAAACCGGAGTACCCAGAGGAAACCCCACAACGACATGGGGAGAACATGCAAACTCCACACACATGTGACCCAGGCGGAGACACGAACCCGGGTCCCAGAGGTGTGAGGCGACAGTGCTAACCACTGCACCACCATGCCGCCCCTTATAGAAATTATTCTAGGTTTAAATAGTAATTTAGCTGAGTAACTAGGCTGAAATTCTAGATAGTTGCAATTTTAAGAATTATTACTATTATTCACAGCTTTTAAGCATGCAGTTGGATGACGGATGGATGGATATTCAGCCACCAGAAATGCCAATTGTTGTTAAGAGGATCAAAGTCTGCAAAGTAGTATGCAGGGTTTAAGGCCAGAACACAGCATACTCTCCGACAGAAAGCATAAAGTTCACTGGGGGAATTTCTGTGGCCACTGCCTGAACAGCATGTGTGGAGAATGTTTATGAGGGTCGAGCCATGCAGAGCTGCTGGCCCTGGCATGTAATGATGAATCACAAATCAGTTAAAAATCGGTGCAAATGCATGAAGATTTAAACCGGCTGATGTGGAAAATGAATCACTATTGTAGGAGTACTTCACAGTACTTTAACAGAAAAACTGGTGTAATATTACATTTGATTTCACAATGTGAGTTTGACGTCAGATGTCACTGCGTATCACGTCGACATCGTACGTCAGTTTTTGGTTTTGAGCGAACGCGAGATGATGAATGAATTTGAAACTGAGGACGGCACAGTGGTTAGTGCTGGCTTCGGTCCAGGGCCCTTTCTGTGTGGAGTTCGCATGCTCTCCCCGTTTTCGCCGGGGACTCCAGGTTCCTCCCACGGTCCAAAAGCATGCAGGATAGGTTGACTGGTGAGTCTAAATTGGCCCTGTAGTTGTGTGAGTGTGTGCGACCTGCGGTGTGTAGGTGACTGCCTGGGCTTGGTTCCTGTCTGCGCCCCTTGTTCCCGGGATAGGCTCCGGTCTCCCCCGCGATCTCAGTTGGGATTAAGTGGTTTCAGAAAATGGATGGATGGACGCACCGCCCGATCTTCAATTGGCGGTGTGGCAGCATATTAGCTTTCCGGTAATCACAAACGAGGAGGAAACAGCGAGAAAAGCACAGACAAGACATAAACTGCATGCAAACATTGTAATAGACTGATAACATACACAAACAGGTCCACTGGCACCACCGTGAGCTGAGTGAAGATTATTAAAAGGGCAAAGCACGCTAAAAAGCTGCACATGCAAACCTTAGCTTATTTATTTGATTTATTTTTTTTTATTTACTTATTTTGATTTGGGATTTTTTTCAACAGTATTTTATTCAAATTCAGTTGCACTGTTCACAACAGTGTCAACAGTTCAGAAAGATAAATATAAGAATATTTTTGAATATATTTGTCTGCAGCTCATTCTGCAAAAAATGAGAAAATTGTATCGTGAACTCAGAATCGTGAATCGTATCAAATGGTGAGTTGAATGTATCGTTACATCCCTAGTTCTTACAGTAGTACTATGGTATGGTGGAGCCACATGACAGGAAGGCAGTACATTGCGAAGTCTGTTAAGAACATCATTCGCACTGAACTGCCCTCCATTGACCAGCTGTACTTTAACTGCCACAGTAACAAGGTTCAGTCTATAATCCAGGACTCTGACCACCATCCACAAACACTGACTAGCAGATTCATGAACAGCTTCATTCGCCAAACAATTCAAACCTGCAGCTTTTGCATCCCCTGTAACAGTCATTTCCACGGCAGCTGCACTGTACAGCTGTTACTGCACTTTATCCACCACTGACCACGTATCATCCAGTTTTGTCCTGCTTTGTATCGCACTGTTTCTGCACCATGTTGTCTTGTACTCCCTTGTGTTGTTATGCACCATCTGTGTTGTTCTGAGCAGTGCCATGATGCAATATTACAAAAAGATCTTGAGGAAATGCAGAGTTCTGGAGGAGATTCTCACAGATCATGGCATGTGTTTATACTGAAGAAACTGTACAAATTGCTAGACATAAAACACAGGACTGGCAACTGTGGTACGTTTTAACACCTTGATAAAAAACTTAAAATCCATAGTAAGTAGGACAACCTCATAGAACCTTTACTAGTCATTGTTCAGAAGATTAACACGGATTAAAAACCATTACTATGAAAGCACGCTAATCAGTTAAGTTGATTATGTGGAGAGAGAGAAAAAAAACTGTCTTTGAAAAAGATCAACCATAGAACGAAGCTGCAGCATTGACACCCCCTAGTGGTGATTTGAAGATAGTTCTGTCTGTAGCAGCTAAGCAGTAGATTTGGCGTCAGGTGCCATGACAAACTCAGTGCTGCTCGGTTTGAACGGCAGAAGCACAAAAATAAAGGGGGCATCTACTGCACGCCCCCCACCCTTGAAAATGGTACAAATTATCATGCAACAGTTTTCTTAAGTAAGTCTTTTTGGGCGTCTGCAGAAACCTCCACGATGCGATTGCCCTGATTAAGAAGTGCGCAGCGGATACAATTTGGGATGCATCGTTCATCCGATTTATTAATATATAATTATTAGTATGTCTATATTATTTTAGAAACGTTACTTGACGAATATTTTTCATTGAGATTGATTCCCCGTTTAAAATTTTGGTGACACTTCATATTTTTTAAGAGAGACAGACAATTTGACGCATGCAATTTGCAGAAATATGTTGTGCCGCTATAAAGTACACAGGCAGCATGACAAACATAAGTACTCACTGAAGCCACGACATACGCCCGGCTGGCCCCAGCGGTACCCCTAAGAAGAAGGCTTTTTTCACAACCCACGACCATCACGAGGGCAAAAAAAACTGAATAGCCTAGAATTTAGTTAATTACAAGGCACATATTTATTGGAGCAAGAGCTCTAACATAAAACTACCTTGTAATTATAAAGTATTATGGCTGTGAACAATGTACAAACAGGCACAGAAAGTAAAATACTCCAAAAATGCAAAGAACCTAAATATTTTTGTTTCCACCGATTCACTCTTGATGTGTTAGGAGTCACAGTTCAGTAGCCTATTCTTCAGTATCTGCATTTAAGACCACCAACTGCTCTTTCTCCTCCTTCGCTCGTCGGCTCAGAGTATTGGACTTGGTAAGTAATGTTGCCCTTTTGGTTCCAGCAGCACTCTCTGCTTCCTCTGCCATGTGCTCAGCATCCTTTTGTAAACTCTCACATACACTTTCCAGTGAGACTCTCTTCCTCTTGAGTTCCTCAAGTTTTCTTTTTTGCTTTTCGCTCATCTTTCACCTTTGGTCAGAGGCGCTTTGGTTGCTCCCCCACACACTCTGACATGGTCGCATATAAGCCTCTGTGCAACAACTGTTTCCTCTGATAAGTTGCAGGTCTCCACCTCTATTCGTTCCACTTCGGCTTGCCCATAGGACAGCAGCAGCAAGTTCTTGCAGAACATCCAGAGGTCAGGATAAGGCCCACTAACTTTTTGATGTAAAAAGACATCAACTTTGGATGGTGCTGAAGGAATGAAGGATATAAAATCCAAGCCTTTTGCCTCATTGTGCAGGTGATTATCAGACTGCTGGGATATTGCATCACCTGTAATTACATTAATTACAGTAGATTAGATGCAGATCAACAATGTCAATACACAGAATCACATGTAGAATAGGAAAGTGATTTATAACCCAATTTTCCTATGATACCATAAATGTGCAATCATTTTAATTTAATCTTGAGATATCTCTAGGCTCATCAAAGAAAATATAACTGGGCTGATGCTTCTTTTCAAACACCAAGAGTCGGTCTTCTAAATACTGCTAAAATCTACGTGTTAACACTATTCAGTTCAGGGACGGATTATGGGTTGTGTGGGCCCCTGGGTAAAACGTTCGCGAGGCCCCCCCCCACCACCACCACCTGCACCACCACCACAACCACCACAAGTCAAGGGCCCTTGGCAGCCAAACACCCTCCCTATAGGGTCAGGGGACCTTGTAGGCAGAGGATCAAAGAATGTAGGCCCTCTAAAATAGACAAACGAAAATACATTGCTGATAAGCGTTGCAAATTGTTTTGGGCTTGGGGCCCACGGGCCCCCTGCACCCCAAGGGCCCCTGGGCAGCGGCCCCGCTAACCCGGTTTGTAATCCGTCCCTGATTCAGTTAGATGTGAAAAAAGAAAAGCATAATTTAAAAATAATATTCTGAACTATCCTATTCTTATCCTATGATTTACCAGCAGATATCCTGCCTGCCAACCGATTCTCCTGCGCAAACTTCTGCATGAGATTTCTCCTTTTCTGCTGGCAGTTATCTGGCTGGTGTGCATTTTGTTTGGGTCCAAGCACGTCATCTCATGTACAATCGAGTACTTCAGAGGGCATTTATCCAAGGCCTTTTTGCACATTTTTGAGAGCACAATCTGGCAATTTTTTTTAATCTGAAGGACACCAAGGTCACTTCCACTGCCTTTGGCTCCTGACTGTCTCTGACAAAAAGATGGTTTGTCAAATTTCCAGAATCTTTCTGCACACTCAGCCCAAGGTTAACACTACCTCAGCTGTACATATCAAACCAGCTCAAACTCCATGTTATTCACATATTTTTTACTTCACAATTGTTTGATACATTTGTATGTAAAGATACCAGTGAATTCACAGAAGTCCCACCTTGATGACAGCCATTCCTATATCCACCTCCTTTGGACTGAGCCAGAGTTTTTGCCTGTACAACAGCTGTACATGTTGCTACACAACACTTAAACATTCTATTTCCTCAATGAACTATTTTTTTTGCAGCAAAAGCCATGAAGCAGCAATAAAATCTTTAAAATATGCTTACCAATAAATATGGTTCTCCCATTTAAACACATGTAAAGATAAACCATGGATATTTAAAAATCATGGGTTCGTTAATGAGTTTAAATGTTATTGAATGGCTTACCTTAAACTTCTCCAGTAAGTCTTCAGCGGTGGAGTGGCTCATGTACTGTGATCCCAGAACCAGGACTGCACTCGAGAGCCATTCTCATAATTCACCCAATACCTGACATGCACATCCAGTTGTTTTCTTTTGATGGTCCTGTTCATACTTACGTCAAACATGACAACGAAGCTCCCTTTTAATATATGGAGCGAGTCCAAATCGCGCAAGAAAAGCGGTTTTATCTTTACCACAAGTGACCCTGCGAGTCAGGGAACATCACCCTGGAGACGGTGTGAATGTCATCATTGGACGTATAGGAGTGATGTCGGCAAACCGTTTGCAAAGCCCATAGCACTTCTGCTTTCAGTGTGGGTTGAGGAGGATGTACTGAAGGCAAAACGGGTGTAGGCCTATCTTTAGAGGTTGTACTTATCTCCACTGAATAAACATAAATCTGGGCTTATTCTATACTGAACAAAAATATAAACGCAACACTCTTGTTTCTGCTCCCATTTTTCATGAGATGGACTTAAAGACCTACAATTCATTCCAGATACACAATATTACCATTTCTCTCAAACATTTCTCACAAATCAGTCTAAATGTGTGATAGTGAGCACTTCTGCTTTGCTGAGATAATCCATCCCACCTCACAGGTGTGCCACATCAAGATGCTGATCTGACATCATGGGTAGTGCACAGGTGTACCTTATACTGCCCACAATAAAAGGCCACCCTGGAATGTGCAGTTTTTTGCTTTATTGGGGGTCTGGGGACTCAGAACCGGTCAGTATCTGGTGTGACCACCATTTGCCTCATGCAATGCAACACATCTTCTTCGCATAGAGTTTATCAGATTGTCAATTGTGGCCTGTGGAATGTTGGTCCACTCCTCTTCAATGGCTGTGCGAAGTTGTTGGATATTAGTGGGAACTGGTACACGCTGTCGTATACGCCGGTCAAGCACATCCCAAACAAGAGCAGCTGACCTGAGAAATAAGAAATAAGCTAAGCTGGAAACCTGGACCCTCCGACCAAGAATGCGTGAAGTACCCTCAGAAGGTCTACTAGAAGATGTACGTAGAAGACTACTACAGATCAGCTGATCTACACCACAGCAACAGTGATCCTTGAGCTGGAGCCGGACCGTCTTTGAAGACTCCGTAAATCTCCGTATAATAATATATATCTACGGGAACGAGAAAGGAGAAAGCAGAGAACAAGAACAAGATTTGTAAATGTAAGATTTGAAGGACCCCCGGCATGAAAAATAGAATAGTTCTCGTCATTAGTGAACATGTGTCTCGTCATTGTGTATCATGGACAGTAAGAGGGGGATCAATAGAGTGTTGTTATTATAACGTCTAAAAAGTCTGTCGATAAATCAATAAGAAAATAAATGAAGTCGTTTTCGCGAACACGCGAACAGGGGCCGGACCGACTGTAGGGGGCGTGGCCAGAGACAGCCATAGCTGTCAAGTCTCCCGTTTTGGCCGGGAAACTACCGTATTTTACTTCTCTTTCCCGCCGTCCTCCCGTATTAGTATTTTCCCGTAAATCTCCCTTATATTATATAGTTGCTGGATAGTGTAGTGGTAAGATTGCCGCCTTTCACACGGGAGACCGGGGTTCGAATCCCGGTTGTGGCCAAAAATATATTTTATATATTTTATATATTTATATTTATATTTATATTATATTTTATATAATTTATATTATTTTATATTTCCTGTCTTAAAATGTAAGGGATACTGGAGCCTCCCGTTTTGGCCGGGAAACTACCGTATTTTACTTCTCTTTCCCGCCGTCCTCCCGTATTAGTATTTTCCCGTAAATCTCCCTTATATTATATAGTTGCTGGATAGTGTAGTGGTAAGATCGCCGCCTTTCACACGGGAGACCGGGGTTCGAATCCCGGTTGTGGCCAAAAATATATTTTATATATTTTATATATTTATATTTATATTTAAAAGCCTGAGGCGACAGTGGCAAGGAAACTCCCTCTAGCAGGAAGAAACCTTGAGTGGAACCTAGACTCAGAAGGGGACCCCATCCTCCTCTGGGCGACCAAGGAGCATGAAACTGCATTTACATTGACATTCATTAGAGTTCATATAGTTATAAAGTCCCAGTTGGTTTCATGTAGTTATATCCAGGAGTCCAGGTGCGGGTTCACACGGTGTAGTCGGCTCGGTATCAGCTCGAAAAAGAGAAGATGGAGAAGAGTTATTGCCCTACACCTAACCGGCAGGACTAAAGCAACTATGACAGCCTGCCTAAAAGAGTGACCTGGAAGGAAGCACAGGCATGAGGGTTTACAGAGGTTTTGGCGTCAAGCCACCTCCCATCCACAGCTTAAGTGATCGGCGAGAGTGGCAGGACGACAGCACCAATCCCCCCTTTCCCCTTCAATCTCAAATAACTATGAACCTCCAGATTTCCCATTCACCTTAGAAAAGAAGATTTAACTATCCAAAAGACTGGCGAAAGAGGTACATCTTAAGCCTTGACTTAAAAGCAGAGATTGTGTCTGAGTTCCGAACACTAATAGGAAGTTTATTCCATAGCTGTGGTGCTTTATGAGCAAATGCTCTTCCCCCAAAGGTAATGTTCTTTATTCTGGGTACGGATAGAATACCTCCATCTCGTCATCTAAGTGTATGATTCGGAACGCAAATGAGGTCACTCACATACTGCGGTGCAAGACCATTTACAGCTTTATAGGTTAAGAGCAGTGTTTTGTAGTCAACACGAAATCTAACTGGCAGCCAGTGCAGTGAAGATAAAATTGGGGTAATATGATTATATGTTTTAGTTTAACTATTGCTAGTAGCGGTTCAATCAATGCTGGGAGCATCGCTGAATAATTTTGATGGAACAGGTTCTAGCATACAAGTAGATGAATTTGAAGATAAAATTAAGTACATCAGTTCTGACTGGTTAACCAATATTCAATATTCAAAATGTTCTGTTTAATTGAGCATATTTTTGGTCAAAAAGTTTCATAAAGTCGTCACTGGAAAATAACCAGTGGTCTGGTTATTAGTCAGCTTGGACACCATAGTAAATAGGAATCTAGGATTATTTTTGTTTATTTCAATTAGTTCTGATAGATACTAGATGATTTGGCGGCACTAAGAGCCTTTTTGTAGCTACCCATAGCCTCTTTCCATGCTAGTTCGAACACCACTAGTTTAGTATGATGCCACTTACATTCTGTAAGGACATAAAACTTATAGGTCCTGCAGGCCCCAACTCTGATCAGCCTGCATCAGTCTATTTCAGAGCTCCGCTGGCCCAGGCAAGACTGGACTCAACTCGTCAAACCACCCCTTTTAAGGAAGGCAAAGGCCTGCCGGCTCCTGAGAGACTGGATAGGAATAACTGGAGCAGCACAGAAAAAGCAAGACCTTTCACCCCCGGAGTGACCAGAGTTCCACAATCAATCCACAGCAACAACAGCTGTCAGCCTCCAGACACAGACACCTTTTCCACTATAAACAGGATAACTCAGCACACATAGATGTTAGGGACAAATACACGCATGTTTGGTCTCGTTTGAATAGGCATGAGACGAGGAGTATTATACTCTCAGATTTAAGGCAGTATAGCTTTTCCTAAGAGAAATACAGAAACTTCGGCTCAACCCACCAAACTGAGAGAGATTCTCTCATGGTAGAACAAGGGAATTACAACCACCCCCTAAAGTGATCTGATTGGCTGGGGACTTGAGAACCAAGGTCAGCAATGCCCCTAAAATTAACCATTGACCGAAATTAGTCAGTCTTCAGAAACATGCCATCACCTGGTCTGGATACTTAAGGAAGGGCTTCAGAAGTAGTCGGGGAGTCACTCTGTAATCAGAGCTCCCGCAGAGAACTGGGTGAAAGTCTATCTGTAGTCAGATACTTTCCACAGAACTTTGTTCACTCTCAGCTGAGGAATGTGAATACATGATATGAAGACAACTGGATCACAACTGGATCACGGGGGAATCATAAGCAGGGAAGAACACACAGGCAAACAGCAGCAGCAACATTAAAGGCAGGACTGAGAAGCACATTTATACAAGGCTAAGCAGGGAGCAAACTAGAGGCACCTGAAATGAGTAACACAAGGGCAGGAAGGAGAGGTAAAACAAACGCGGAACAGGCATGGCACGTTATACCACACTAGGGAGGAAACGGGAGGTTCAGGAGGGCAGGGTGTGGCAGGGATCCGTTTCAAAATTTAATTTTGGCTTGTACAAACCTTGGTAAAAGCTGCAAAAGATCGATCAACCACTTTCTGAGCTATTGTCTTAACAAACAAAGCATCTGTTGGGGTGGCGGTGTCTGGGGAATACCATGTGTAATACACCTTGTGAAGATTTATATGTAAAACAAAATATTTTTTGATTCTATCACACATATAGAAATTATCCATCCATCCATTTTCCAAACCGCTTATCCTATTGGGTCGCGGGGGGTCCGGAGCCTATCCCAGAATCAATGGGCACGAGGCAGGGAACAACCCAGGATGGGGGGCCAGCCCATCGCAGGGCACACTCACACACCATCCACTCACACACACACACCTACAGGCAATTCAGCAACTCCAATTAGCCCCAGCATGTTTTTGGACTGTGGGGGGAAACCGGAGTACCCAGAGGAAACCCCACAACGACATGGGGAGAACATGCAAACTCCACACACATGTGACCCAGGCGGAGACACGAACCCGGGTCCCAGAGGTGTGAGGCGACAGTGCTAACCACTGCACCACCATGCCGCCCCTTATAGAAATTATTCTAGGTTTAAATAGTAATTTAGCTGAGTAACTAGGCTGAAATTCTAGATAGTTGCAATTTTAAGAATTATTACTATTATTCACAGCTTTTAAGCATGCAGTTGGATGACGGATGGATGGATATTCAGCCACCAGAAATGCCAATTGTTGTTAAGAGGATCAAAGTCTGCAAAGTAGTATGCAGGGTTTAAGGCCAGAACACAGCATACTCTCCGACAGAAAGCATAAAGTTCACTGGGGGAATTTCTGTGGCCACTGCCTGAACAGCATGTGTGGAGAATGTTTATGAGGGTCGAGCCATGCAGAGCTGCTGGCCCTGGCATGTAATGATGAATCACAAATCAGTTAAAAATCGGTGCAAATGCATGAAGATTTAAACCGGCTGATGTGGAAAATGAATCACTATTGTAGGAGTACTTCACAGTACTTTAACAGAAAAACTGGTGTAATATTACATTTGATTTCACAATGTGAGTTTGACGTCAGATGTCACTGCGTATCACGTCGACATCGTACGTCAGTTTTTGGTTTTGAGCGAACGCGAGATGATGAATGAATTTGAAACTGAGGACGGCACAGTGGTTAGTGCTGGCTTCGGTCCAGGGCCCTTTCTGTGTGGAGTTCGCATGCTCTCCCCGTTTTCGCCGGGGACTCCAGGTTCCTCCCACGGTCCAAAAGCATGCAGGATAGGTTGACTGGTGAGTCTAAATTGGCCCTGTAGTTGTGTGAGTGTGTGCGACCTGCGGTGTGTAGGTGACTGCCTGGGCTTGGTTCCTGTCTGCGCCCCTTGTTCCCGGGATAGGCTCCGGTCTCCCCCGCGATCTCAGTTGGGATTAAGTGGTTTCAGAAAATGGATGGATGGACGCACCGCCCGATCTTCAATTGGCGGTGTGGCAGCATATTAGCTTTCCGGTAATCACAAACGAGGAGGAAACAGCGAGAAAAGCACAGACAAGACATAAACTGCATGCAAACATTGTAATAGACTGATAACATACACAAACAGGTCCACTGGCACCACCGTGAGCTGAGTGAAGATTATTAAAAGGGCAAAGCACGCTAAAAAGCTGCACATGCAAACCTTAGCTTATTTATTTGATTTATTTTTTTTTATTTACTTATTTTGATTTGGGATTTTTTTCAACAGTATTTTATTCAAATTCAGTTGCACTGTTCACAACAGTGTCAACAGTTCAGAAAGATAAATATAAGAATATTTTTGAATATATTTGTCTGCAGCTCATTCTGCAAAAAATGAGAAAATTGTATCGTGAACTCAGAATCGTGAATCGTATCAAATGGTGAGTTGAATGTATCGTTACATCCCTAGTTCTTACAGTAGTACTATGGTATGGTGGAGCCACATGACAGGAAGGCAGTACATTGCGAAGTCTGTTAAGAACATCATTCGCACTGAACTGCCCTCCATTGACCAGCTGTACTTTAACTGCCACAGTAACAAGGTTCAGTCTATAATCCAGGACTCTGACCACCATCCACAAACACTGACTAGCAGATTCATGAACAGCTTCATTCGCCAAACAATTCAAACCTGCAGCTTTTGCATCCCCTGTAACAGTCATTTCCACGGCAGCTGCACTGTACAGCTGTTACTGCACTTTATCCACCACTGACCACGTATCATCCAGTTTTGTCCTGCTTTGTATCGCACTGTTTCTGCACCATGTTGTCTTGTACTCCCTTGTGTTGTTATGCACCATCTGTGTTGTTCTGAGCAGTGCCATGATGCAATATTACAAAAAGATCTTGAGGAAATGCAGAGTTCTGGAGGAGATTCTCACAGATCATGGCATGTGTTTATACTGAAGAAACTGTACAAATTGCTAGACATAAAACACAGGACTGGCAACTGTGGTACGTTTTAACACCTTGATAAAAAACTTAAAATCCATAGTAAGTAGGACAACCTCATAGAACCTTTACTAGTCATTGTTCAGAAGATTAACACGGATTAAAAACCATTACTATGAAAGCACGCTAATCAGTTAAGTTGATTATGTGGAGAGAGAGAAAAAAAACTGTCTTTGAAAAAGATCAACCATAGAACGAAGCTGCAGCATTGACACCCCCTAGTGGTGATTTGAAGATAGTTCTGTCTGTAGCAGCTAAGCAGTAGATTTGGCGTCAGGTGCCATGACAAACTCAGTGCTGCTCGGTTTGAACGGCAGAAGCACAAAAATAAAGGGGGCATCTACTGCACGCCCCCCACCCTTGAAAATGGTACAAATTATCATGCAACAGTTTTCTTAAGTAAGTCTTTTTGGGCGTCTGCAGAAACCTCCACGATGCGATTGCCCTGATTAAGAAGTGCGCAGCGGATACAATTTGGGATGCATCGTTCATCCGATTTATTAATATATAATTATTAGTATGTCTATATTATTTTAGAAACGTTACTTGACGAATATTTTTCATTGAGATTGATTCCCCGTTTAAAATTTTGGTGACACTTCATATTTTTTAAGAGAGACAGACAATTTGACGCATGCAATTTGCAGAAATATGTTGTGCCGCTATAAAGTACACAGGCAGCATGACAAACATAAGTACTCACTGAAGCCACGACATACGCCCGGCTGGCCCCAGCGGTACCCCTAAGAAGAAGGCTTTTTTCACAACCCACGACCATCACGAGGGCAAAAAAAACTGAATAGCCTAGAATTTAGTTAATTACAAGGCACATATTTATTGGAGCAAGAGCTCTAACATAAAACTACCTTGTAATTATAAAGTATTATGGCTGTGAACAATGTACAAACAGGCACAGAAAGTAAAATACTCCAAAAATGCAAAGAACCTAAATATTTTTGTTTCCACCGATTCACTCTTGATGTGTTAGGAGTCACAGTTCAGTAGCCTATTCTTCAGTATCTGCATTTAAGACCACCAACTGCTCTTTCTCCTCCTTCGCTCGTCGGCTCAGAGTATTGGACTTGGTAAGTAATGTTGCCCTTTTGGTTCCAGCAGCACTCTCTGCTTCCTCTGCCATGTGCTCAGCATCCTTTTGTAAACTCTCACATACACTTTCCAGTGAGACTCTCTTCCTCTTGAGTTCCTCAAGTTTTCTTTTTTGCTTTTCGCTCATCTTTCACCTTTGGTCAGAGGCGCTTTGGTTGCTCCCCCACACACTCTGACATGGTCGCATATAAGCCTCTGTGCAACAACTGTTTCCTCTGATAAGTTGCAGGTCTCCACCTCTATTCGTTCCACTTCGGCTTGCCCATAGGACAGCAGCAGCAAGTTCTTGCAGAACATCCAGAGGTCAGGATAAGGCCCACTAACTTTTTGATGTAAAAAGACATCAACTTTGGATGGTGCTGAAGGAATGAAGGATATAAAATCCAAGCCTTTTGCCTCATTGTGCAGGTGATTATCAGACTGCTGGGATATTGCATCACCTGTAATTACATTAATTACAGTAGATTAGATGCAGATCAACAATGTCAATACACAGAATCACATGTAGAATAGGAAAGTGATTTATAACCCAATTTTCCTATGATACCATAAATGTGCAATCATTTTAATTTAATCTTGAGATATCTCTAGGCTCATCAAAGAAAATATAACTGGGCTGATGCTTCTTTTCAAACACCAAGAGTCGGTCTTCTAAATACTGCTAAAATCTACGTGTTAACACTATTCAGTTCAGGGACGGATTATGGGTTGTGTGGGCCCCTGGGTAAAACGTTCGCGAGGCCCCCCCCCACCACCACCACCTGCACCACCACCACAACCACCACAAGTCAAGGGCCCTTGGCAGCCAAACACCCTCCCTATAGGGTCAGGGGACCTTGTAGGCAGAGGATCAAAGAATGTAGGCCCTCTAAAATAGACAAACGAAAATACATTGCTGATAAGCGTTGCAAATTGTTTTGGGCTTGGGGCCCACGGGCCCCCTGCACCCCAAGGGCCCCTGGGCAGCGGCCCCGCTAACCCGGTTTGTAATCCGTCCCTGATTCAGTTAGATGTGAAAAAAGAAAAGCATAATTTAAAAATAATATTCTGAACTATCCTATTCTTATCCTATGATTTACCAGCAGATATCCTGCCTGCCAACCGATTCTCCTGCGCAAACTTCTGCATGAGATTTCTCCTTTTCTGCTGGCAGTTATCTGGCTGGTGTGCATTTTGTTTGGGTCCAAGCACGTCATCTCATGTACAATCGAGTACTTCAGAGGGCATTTATCCAAGGCCTTTTTGCACATTTTTGAGAGCACAATCTGGCAATTTTTTTTAATCTGAAGGACACCAAGGTCACTTCCACTGCCTTTGGCTCCTGACTGTCTCTGACAAAAAGATGGTTTGTCAAATTTCCAGAATCTTTCTGCACACTCAGCCCAAGGTTAACACTACCTCAGCTGTACATATCAAACCAGCTCAAACTCCATGTTATTCACATATTTTTTACTTCACAATTGTTTGATACATTTGTATGTAAAGATACCAGTGAATTCACAGAAGTCCCACCTTGATGACAGCCATTCCTATATCCACCTCCTTTGGACTGAGCCAGAGTTTTTGCCTGTACAACAGCTGTACATGTTGCTACACAACACTTAAACATTCTATTTCCTCAATGAACTATTTTTTTTGCAGCAAAAGCCATGAAGCAGCAATAAAATCTTTAAAATATGCTTACCAATAAATATGGTTCTCCCATTTAAACACATGTAAAGATAAACCATGGATATTTAAAAATCATGGGTTCGTTAATGAGTTTAAATGTTATTGAATGGCTTACCTTAAACTTCTCCAGTAAGTCTTCAGCGGTGGAGTGGCTCATGTACTGTGATCCCAGAACCAGGACTGCACTCGAGAGCCATTCTCATAATTCACCCAATACCTGACATGCACATCCAGTTGTTTTCTTTTGATGGTCCTGTTCATACTTACGTCAAACATGACAACGAAGCTCCCTTTTAATATATGGAGCGAGTCCAAATCGCGCAAGAAAAGCGGTTTTATCTTTACCACAAGTGACCCTGCGAGTCAGGGAACATCACCCTGGAGACGGTGTGAATGTCATCATTGGACGTATAGGAGTGATGTCGGCAAACCGTTTGCAAAGCCCATAGCACTTCTGCTTTCAGTGTGGGTTGAGGAGGATGTACTGAAGGCATTATTTGTCATGGGATCCGGAGACACTGCCAAAACGGGTGTAGGCCTATCTTTAGAGGTTGTACTTATCTCCACTGAATAAACATAAATCTGGGCTTATTCTATACTGAACAAAAATATAAACGCAACACTCTTGTTTCTGCTCCCATTTTTCATGAGATGGACTTAAAGACCTACAATTCATTCCAGATACACAATATTACCATTTCTCTCAAACATTTCTCACAAATCAGTCTAAATGTGTGATAGTGAGCACTTCTGCTTTGCTGAGATAATCCATCCCACCTCACAGGTGTGCCACATCAAGATGCTGATCTGACATCATGGGTAGTGCACAGGTGTACCTTATACTGCCCACAATAAAAGGCCACCCTGGAATGTGCAGTTTTTTGCTTTATTGGGGGTCTGGGGACTCAGAACCGGTCAGTATCTGGTGTGACCACCATTTGCCTCATGCAATGCAACACATCTTCTTCGCATAGAGTTTATCAGATTGTCAATTGTGGCCTGTGGAATGTTGGTCCACTCCTCTTCATTGGCTGTGCGAAGTTGTTGGATATTAGTGGGAACTGGTACACGCTGTCGTATACGCCGGTCAAGCACATCCCAAACAAGAGCAGCTGACCTGAGAAATAAGAAATAAGCTAAGCTGGAAACCTGGACCCTCCGACCAAGAATGCGTGAAGTACCCTCAGAAGGTCTACTAGAAGATGTACGTAGAAGACTACTACAGATCAGCTGATCTACACCACAGCAACAGTGATCCTTGAGCTGGAGCCGGACCGTCTTTGAAGACTCCGTAAATCTCCGTATAATAATATATATCTACGGGAACGAGAAAGGAGAAAGCAGAGAACAAGAACAAGATTTGTAAATGTAAGATTTGAAGGACCCCCGGCATGAAAAATAGAATAGTTCTCGTCATTAGTGAACATGTGTCTCGTCATTGTGTATCATGGACAGTAAGAGGGGGATCAATAGAGTGTTGTTATTATAACGTCTAAAAAGTCTGTCGATAAATCAATAAGAAAATAAATGAAGTCGTTTTCGCGAACACGCGAACAGGGGCCGGACCGACTGTAGGGGGCGTGGCCAGAGACAGCCATAGCTGTCAAGTCTCCCGTTTTGGCCGGGAAACTACCGTATTTTACTTCTCTTTCCCGCCGTCCTCCCGTATTAGTATTTTCCCGTAAATCTCCCTTATATTATATAGTTGCTGGATAGTGTAGTGGTAAGATCGCCGCCTTTCACACGGGAGACCGGGGTTCGAATCCCGGTTGTGGCCAAAAATATATTTTATATATTTTATATATTTATATTTATATTTATATTATATTTTATATAATTTATATTATTTTATATTTCCTGTCTTAAAATGTAAGGGATACTGGAGCCTCCCGTTTTGGCCGGGAAACTACCGTATTTTACTTCTCTTTCCCGCCGTCCTCCCGTATTAGTATTTTCCCGTAAATCTCCCTTATATTATATAGTTGCTGGATAGTGTAGTGGTAAGATCGCCGCCTTTCACACGGGAAACCGGGGTTCGAATCCCGGTTGTGGCCAAAAATATATTTTATATATTTTATATATTTATATTTATATTTATATTATATTTTATATAATTTATATTATTTTATATTTCCTGTCTTAAAATGTAAGGGATACTGGAGCCTCCCGTTTTGGCCGGGAAACTACCGTATTTTACTTCTCTTTCCCGCCGTCCTCCCGTATTATTTTCCCGTAAATCTCCCTTATAATATATATATATATATATATTATATTATATAGTTGCTGGATAGTGTAGTGGTAAGATCGCCGCCTTTCACACGGGAGACCGGGGTTCGAATCCCGGTTGTGGCCAGAAACAACTGCTATCACAACTAGAGATTGATGAGGTACAACACGATTGCTACGACAAGGGGGAGCCAGGACGACAGGTCAGGGGGGAGATATCATCATCCCCACATTCCGAGATTGGGTACCAAGCCCCATATATATTAGTAGGCTGAATACAAGAGAGACTAGTAGGCTGAATACAAGAGCAGCTGACCTGAGAAATAAGAAATAAGCTAAGCTGGACCAAGAATGCGTGAAGTACCCTCAGAAGGTCTACTAGAAGATGTACGTAGAAGACTACTACAGATCAGCTGATCTACACCACAGCAACAGTGATCCTGGAGCCGGACCGTCTTTGAAGACTCCGTAAATCTCCGTATAATAATATATATCTACGGGAACGAGAAAGGAGAAAGCAGAGAACAAGAACAAGATTTGTAAATGTAAGATTTGAAGGACCCCCGGCATGAAAAATAGAATAGTTCTCGTCATTAGTGAACATGTGTCTCGTCATTGTGTATCATGGACAGTAAGAGGGGGATCAATAGAGTGTTGTTATTATAACGTCTAAAAAGTCTGTCGATAAATCAATAAGAAAATAAATGAAGTCGTTTTCGCGAACACGCGAACAGGGGCCGGACCGACTGTAGGGGGCGTGGCCAGAGACAGCCATAGCTGTCAAGTCTCCCGTTTTGGCCGGGAAACTACCGTATTTTACTTCTCTTTCCCGCCGTCCTCCCGTATTAGTATTTTCCCGTAAATCTCCCTTATATTATATAGTTGCTGGATAGTGTAGTGGTAAGATCGCCGCCTTTCACACGGGAGACCGGGGTTCGAATCCCGGTTGTGGCCAAAAATATATTTTATATATTTTATATATTTATATTTATATTTATATTATATTTTATATAATTTATATTATTTTATATTTCCTGTCTTAAAATGTAAGGGATACTGGAGCCTCCCGTTTTGGCCGGGAAACTACCGTATTTTACTTCTCTTTCCCGCCGTCCTCCCGTATTAGTATTTTCCCGTAAATCTCCCTTATAATATATATATATATATATATTATATTATATAGTTGCTGGATAGTGTAGTGGTAAGATCGCCGCCTTTCACACGGGAGACCGGGGTTCGAATCCCGGTTGTGGCCAGAAACAACTGCTATCACAACTAGAGATTGATGAGGTACAACACGATTGCTACGACAAGGGGGAGCCAGGACGACAGGTCAGGGGGGAGATATCATCATCCCCACATTCCGAGATTGGGTACCAAGCCCCATATATATTAGTAGGCTGAATACAAGAGAGACTAGTAGGCTGAATACAAGAGCAGCTGACCTGAGAAATAAGAAATAAGCTAAGCTGGACCAAGAATGCGTGAAGTACCCTCAGAAGGTCTACTAGAAGATGTACGTAGAAGACTACTACAGATCAGCTGATCTACACCACAGCAACAGTGATCCTGGAGCCGGACCGTCTTTGAAGACTCCGTAAATCTCCGTATAATAATATATATCTACGGGAACGAGAAAGGAGAAAGCAGAGAACAAGAACAAGATTTGTAAATGTAAGATTTGAAGGACCCCCGGCATGAAAAATAGAATAGTTCTCGTCATTAGTGAACATGTGTCTCGTCATTGTGTATCATGGACAGTAAGAGGGGGATCAATAGAGTGTTGTTATTATAACGTCTAAAAAGTCTGTCGATAAATCAATAAGAAAATAAATGAAGTCGTTTTCGCGAACACGCGAACAGGGGCCGGACCGACTGTAGGGGGCGTGGCCAGAGACAGCCATAGCTGTCAAGTCTCCCGTTTTGGCCGGGAAACTACCGTATTTTACTTCTCTTTCCCGCCGTCCTCCCGTATTAGTATTTTCCCGTAAATCTCCCTTATATTATATAGTTGCTGGATAGTGTAGTGGTAAGATCGCCGCCTTTCACACGGGAGACCGGGGTTCGAATCCCGGTTGTGGCCAAAAATATATTTTATATATTTTATATATTTATATTTATATTTAAAAGCCTGAGGCGACAGTGGCAAGGAAACTCCCTCTAGCAGGAAGAAACCTTGAGTGGAACCTAGACTCAGAAGGGGACCCCATCCTCCTCTGGGCGACCAAGGAGCATGAAACTGCATTTACATTGACATTCATTAGAGTTCATATAGTTATAAAGTCCCAGTTGGTTTCATGTAGTTATATCCAGGAGTCCAGGTGCGGGTTCACACGGTGTAGTCGGCTCGGTATCAGCTCGAAAAAGAGAAGATGGAGAAGAGTTATTGCCCTACACCTAACCGGCAGGACTAAAGCAACTATGACAGCCTGCCTAAAAGAGTGACCTGGAAGGAAGCACAGGCATGAGGGTTTACAGAGGTTTTGGCGTCAAGCCACCTCCCATCCACAGCTTAAGTGATCGGCGAGAGTGGCAGGACGACAGCACCAATCCCCCCTTTCCCCTTCAATCTCAAATAACTATGAACCTCCAGATTTCCCATTCACCTTAGAAAAGAAGATTTAACTATCCAAAAGACTGGCGAAAGAGGTACATCTTAAGCCTTGACTTAAAAGCAGAGATTGTGTCTGAGTTCCGAACACTAATAGGAAGTTTATTCCATAGCTGTGGTGCTTTATGAGCAAATGCTCTTCCCCCAAAGGTAATGTTCTTTATTCTGGGTACGGATAGAATACCTCCATCTCGTCATCTAAGTGTATGATTCGGAACGCAAATGAGGTCACTCACATACTGCGGTGCAAGACCATTTACAGCTTTATAGGTTAAGAGCAGTGTTTTGTAGTCAACACGAAATCTAACTGGCAGCCAGTGCAGTGAAGATAAAATTGGGGTAATATGATTATATGTTTTAGTTTAACTATTGCTAGTAGCGGTTCAATCAATGCTGGGAGCATCGCTGAATAATTTTGATGGAACAGGTTCTAGCATACAAGTAGATGAATTTGAAGATAAAATTAAGTACATCAGTTCTGACTGGTTAACCAATATTCAATATTCAAAATGTTCTGTTTAATTGAGCATATTTTTGGTCAAAAAGTTTCATAAAGTCGTCACTGGAAAATAACCAGTGGTCTGGTTATTAGTCAGCTTGGACACCATAGTAAATAGGAATCTAGGATTATTTTTGTTTATTTCAATTAGTTCTGATAGATACTAGATGATTTGGCGGCACTAAGAGCCTTTTTGTAGCTACCCATAGCCTCTTTCCATGCTAGTTCGAACACCACTAGTTTAGTATGATGCCACTTACATTCTGTAAGGACATAAAACTTATAGGTCCTGCAGGCCCCAACTCTGATCAGCCTGCATCAGTCTATTTCAGAGCTCCGCTGGCCCAGGCAAGACTGGACTCAACTCGTCAAACCACCCCTTTTAAGGAAGGCAAAGGCCTGCCGGCTCCTGAGAGACTGGATAGGAATAACTGGAGCAGCACAGAAAAAGCAAGACCTTTCACCCCCGGAGTGACCAGAGTTCCACAATCAATCCACAGCAACAACAGCTGTCAGCCTCCAGACACAGACACCTTTTCCACTATAAACAGGATAACTCAGCACACATAGATGTTAGGGACAAATACACGCATGTTTGGTCTCGTTTGAATAGGCATGAGACGAGGAGTATTATACTCTCAGATTTAAGGCAGTATAGCTTTTCCTAAGAGAAATACAGAAACTTCGGCTCAACCCACCAAACTGAGAGAGATTCTCTCATGGTAGAACAAGGGAATTACAACCACCCCCTAAAGTGATCTGATTGGCTGGGGACTTGAGAACCAAGGTCAGCAATGCCCCTAAAATTAACCATTGACCGAAATTAGTCAGTCTTCAGAAACATGCCATCACCTGGTCTGGATACTTAAGGAAGGGCTTCAGAAGTAGTCGGGGAGTCACTCTGTAATCAGAGCTCCCGCAGAGAACTGGGTGAAAGTCTATCTGTAGTCAGATACTTTCCACAGAACTTTGTTCACTCTCAGCTGAGGAATGTGAATACATGATATGAAGACAACTGGATCACAACTGGATCACGGGGGAATCATAAGCAGGGAAGAACACACAGGCAAACAGCAGCAGCAACATTAAAGGCAGGACTGAGAAGCACATTTATACAAGGCTAAGCAGGGAGCAAACTAGAGGCACCTGAAATGAGTAACACAAGGGCAGGAAGGAGAGGTAAAACAAACGCGGAACAGGCATGGCACGTTATACCACACTAGGGAGGAAACGGGAGGTTCAGGAGGGCAGGGTGTGGCAGGGATCCGTTTCAAAATTTAATTTTGGCTTGTACAAACCTTGGTAAAAGCTGCAAAAGATCGATCAACCACTTTCTGAGCTATTGTCTTAACAAACAAAGCATCTGTTGGGGTGGCGGTGTCTGGGGAATACCATGTGTAATACACCTTGTGAAGATTTATATGTAAAACAAAATATTTTTTGATTCTATCACACATATAGAAATTATCCATCCATCCATTTTCCAAACCGCTTATCCTATTGGGTCGCGGGGGGTCCGGAGCCTATCCCAGAATCAATGGGCACGAGGCAGGGAACAACCCAGGATGGGGGGCCAGCCCATCGCAGGGCACACTCACACACCATCCACTCACACACACACACCTACGGGCAATTCAGCAACTCCAATTAGCCCCAGCATGTTTTTGGACTGTGGGGGGAAACCGGAGTACCCAGAGGAAACCCCACAACGACATGGGGAGAACATGCAAACTCCACACACATGTGACCCAGGCGGAGACACGAACCCGGGTCCCAGAGGTGTGAGGCGACAGTGCTAACCACTGCACCACCATGCCGCCCCTTATAGAAATTATTCTAGGTTTAAATAGTAATTTAGCTGAGTAACTAGGCTGAAATTCTAGATAGTTGCAATTTTAAGAATTATTACTATTATTCACAGCTTTTAAGCATGCAGTTGGATGACGGATGGATGGATATTCAGCCACCAGAAATGCCAATTGTTGTTAAGAGGATCAAAGTCTGCAAAGTAGTATGCAGGGTTTAAGGCCAGAACACAGCATACTCTCCGACAGAAAGCATAAAGTTCACTGGGGGAATTTCTGTGGCCACTGCCTGAACAGCATGTGTGGAGAATGTTTATGAGGGTCGAGCCATGCAGAGCTGCTGGCCCTGGCATGTAATGATGAATCACAAATCAGTTAAAAATCGGTGCAAATGCATGAAGATTTAAACCGGCTGATGTGGAAAATGAATCACTATTGTAGGAGTACTTCACAGTACTTTAACAGAAAAACTGGTGTAATATTACATTTGATTTCACAATGTGAGTTTGACGTCAGATGTCACTGCGTATCACGTCGACATCGTACGTCAGTTTTTGGTTTTGAGCGAACGCGAGATGATGAATGAATTTGAAACTGAGGACGGCACAGTGGTTAGTGCTGGCTTCGGTCCAGGGCCCTTTCTGTGTGGAGTTCGCATGCTCTCCCCGTTTTCGCCGGGGACTCCAGGTTCCTCCCACGGTCCAAAAGCATGCAGGATAGGTTGACTGGTGAGTCTAAATTGGCCCTGTAGTTGTGTGAGTGTGTGCGACCTGCGGTGTGTAGGTGACTGCCTGGGCTTGGTTCCTGTCTGCGCCCCTTGTTCCCGGGATAGGCTCCGGTCTCCCCCGCGATCTCAGTTGGGATTAAGTGGTTTCAGAAAATGGATGGATGGACGCACCGCCCGATCTTCAATTGGCGGTGTGGCAGCATATTAGCTTTCCGGTAATCACAAACGAGGAGGAAACAGCGAGAAAAGCACAGACAAGACATAAACTGCATGCAAACATTGTAATAGACTGATAACATACACAAACAGGTCCACTGGCACCACCGTGAGCTGAGTGAAGATTATTAAAAGGGCAAAGCACACTAAAAAGCTGCACATGCAAACCTTAGCTTATTTATTTGATTTATTTTTTTTTATTTACTTATTTTGATTTGGGATTTTTTTCAACAGTATTTTATTCAAATTCAGTTGCACTGTTCACAACAGTGTCAACAGTTCAGAAAGATAAATATAAGAATATTTTTGAATATATTTGTCTGCAGCTCATTCTGCAAAAAATGAGAAAATTGTATCGTGAACTCAGAATCGTGAATCGTATCAAATGGTGAGTTGAATGTATCGTTACATCCCTAGTTCTTACAGTAGTACTATGGTATGGTGGAGCCACATGACAGGAAGGCAGTACATTGCGAAGTCTGTTAAGAACATCATTCGCACTGAACTGCCCTCCATTGACCAGCTGTACTTTAACTGCCACAGTAACAAGGTTCAGTCTATAATCCAGGACTCTGACCACCATCCACAAACACTGACTAGCAGATTCATGAACAGCTTCATTCGCCAAACAATTCAAACCTGCAGCTTTTGCATCCCCTGTAACAGTCATTTCCACGGCAGCTGCACTGTACAGCTGTTACTGCACTTTATCCACCACTGACCACGTATCATCCAGTTTTGTCCTGCTTTGTATCGCACTGTTTCTGCACCATGTTGTCTTGTACTCCCTTGTGTTGTTATGCACCATCTGTGTTGTTCTGAGCAGTGCCATGATGCAATATTACAAAAAGATCTTGAGGAAATGCAGAGTTCTGGAGGAGATTCTCACAGATCATGGCATGTGTTTATACTGAAGAAACTGTACAAATTGCTAGACATAAAACACAGGACTGGCAACTGTGGTACGTTTTAACACCTTGATAAAAAACTTAAAATCCATAGTAAGTAGGACAACCTCATAGAACCTTTACTAGTCATTGTTCAGAAGATTAACACGGATTAAAAACCATTACTATGAAAGCACGCTAATCAGTTAAGTTGATTATGTGGAGAGAGAGAAAAAAAACTGTCTTTGAAAAAGATCAACCATAGAACGAAGCTGCAGCATTGACACCCCCTAGTGGTGATTTGAAGATAGTTCTGTCTGTAGCAGCTAAGCAGTAGATTTGGCGTCAGGTGCCATGACAAACTCAGTGCTGCTCGGTTTGAACGGCAGAAGCACAAAAATAAAGGGGGCATCTACTGCACGCCCCCCACCCTTGAAAATGGTACAAATTATCATGCAACAGTTTTCTTAAGTAAGTCTTTTTGGGCGTCTGCAGAAACCTCCACGATGCGATTGCCCTGATTAAGAAGTGCGCAGCGGATACAATTTGGGATGCATCGTTCATCCGATTTATTAATATATAATTATTAGTATGTCTATATTATTTTAGAAACGTTACTTGACGAATATTTTTCATTGAGATTGATTCCCCGTTTAAAATTTTGGTGACACTTCATATTTTTTAAGAGAGACAGACAATTTGACGCATGCAATTTGCAGAAATATGTTGTGCCGCTATAAAGTACACAGGCAGCATGACAAACATAAGTACTCACTGAAGCCACGACATACGCCCGGCTGGCCCCAGCGGTACCCCTAAGAAGAAGGCTTTTTTCACAACCCACGACCATCACGAGGGCAAAAAAAACTGAATAGCCTAGAATTTAGTTAATTACAAGGCACATATTTATTGGAGCAAGAGCTCTAACATAAAACTACCTTGTAATTATAAAGTATTATGGCTGTGAACAATGTACAAACAGGCACAGAAAGTAAAATACTCCAAAAATGCAAAGAACCTAAATATTTTTGTTTCCACCGATTCACTCTTGATGTGTTAGGAGTCACAGTTCAGTAGCCTATTCTTCAGTATCTGCATTTAAGACCACCAACTGCTCTTTCTCCTCCTTCGCTCGTCGGCTCAGAGTATTGGACTTGGTAAGTAATGTTGCCCTTTTGGTTCCAGCAGCACTCTCTGCTTCCTCTGCCATGTGCTCAGCATCCTTTTGTAAACTCTCACATACACTTTCCAGTGAGACTCTCTTCCTCTTGAGTTCCTCAAGTTTTCTTTTTTGCTTTTCGCTCATCTTTCACCTTTGGTCAGAGGCGCTTTGGTTGCTCCCCCACACACTCTGACATGGTCGCATATAAGCCTCTGTGCAACAACTGTTTCCTCTGATAAGTTGCAGGTCTCCACCTCTATTCGTTCCACTTCGGCTTGCCCATAGGACAGCAGCAGCAAGTTCTTGCAGAACATCCAGAGGTCAGGATAAGGCCCACTAACTTTTTGATGTAAAAAGACATCAACTTTGGATGGTGCTGAAGGAATGAAGGATATAAAATCCAAGCCTTTTGCCTCATTGTGCAGGTGATTATCAGACTGCTGGGATATTGCATCACCTGTAATTACATTAATTACAGTAGATTAGATGCAGATCAACAATGTCAATACACAGAATCACATGTAGAATAGGAAAGTGATTTATAACCCAATTTTCCTATGATACCATAAATGTGCAATCATTTTAATTTAATCTTGAGATATCTCTAGGCTCATCAAAGAAAATATAACTGGGCTGATGCTTCTTTTCAAACACCAAGAGTCGGTCTTCTAAATACTGCTAAAATCTACGTGTTAACACTATTCAGTTCAGGGACGGATTATGGGTTGTGTGGGCCCCTGGGTAAAACGTTCGCGAGGCCCCCCCCCACCACCACCACCTGCACCACCACCACAACCACCACAAGTCAAGGGCCCTTGGCAGCCAAACACCCTCCCTATAGGGTCAGGGGACCTTGTAGGCAGAGGATCAAAGAATGTAGGCCCTCTAAAATAGACAAACGAAAATACATTGCTGATAAGCGTTGCAAATTGTTTTGGGCTTGGGGCCCACGGGCCCCCTGCACCCAAGGGCCCCTGGGCAGCGGCCCCGCTAACCCGGTTTGTAATCCGTCCCTGATTCAGTTAGATGTGAAAAAAGAAAAGCATAATTTAAAAATAATATTCTGAACTATCCTATTCTTATCCTATGATTTACCAGCAGATATCCTGCCTGCCAACCGATTCTCCTGCGCAAACTTCTGCATGAGATTTCTCCTTTTCTGCTGGCAGTTATCTGGCTGGTGTGCATTTTGTTTGGGTCCAAGCACGTCATCTCATGTACAATCGAGTACTTCAGAGGGCATTTATCCAAGGCCTTTTTGCACATTTTTGAGAGCACAATCTGGCAATTTTTTTTAATCTGAAGGACACCAAGGTCACTTCCACTGCCTTTGGCTCCTGACTGTCTCTGACAAAAAGATGGTTTGTCAAATTTCCAGAATCTTTCTGCACACTCAGCCCAAGGTTAACACTACCTCAGCTGTACATATCAAACCAGCTCAAACTCCATGTTATTCACATATTTTTTACTTCACAATTGTTTGATACATTTGTATGTAAAGATACCAGTGAATTCACAGAAGTCCCACCTTGATGACAGCCATTCCTATATCCACCTCCTTTGGACTGAGCCAGAGTTTTTGCCTGTACAACAGCTGTACATGTTGCTACACAACACTTAAACATTCTATTTCCTCAATGAACTATTTTTTTTGCAGCAAAAGCCATGAAGCAGCAATAAAATCTTTAAAATATGCTTACCAATAAATATGGTTCTCCCATTTAAACACATGTAAAGATAAACCATGGATATTTAAAAATCATGGGTTCGTTAATGAGTTTAAATGTTATTGAATGGCTTACCTTAAACTTCTCCAGTAAGTCTTCAGCGGTGGAGTGGCTCATGTACTGTGATCCCAGAACCAGGACTGCACTCGAGAGCCATTCTCATAATTCACCCAATACCTGACATGCACATCCAGTTGTTTTCTTTTGATGGTCCTGTTCATACTTACGTCAAACATGACAACGAAGCTCCCTTTTAATATATGGAGCGAGTCCAAATCGCGCAAGAAAAGCGGTTTTATCTTTACCACAAGTGACCCTGCGAGTCAGGGAACATCACCCTGGAGACGGTGTGAATGTCATCATTGGACGTATAGGAGTGATGTCGGCAAACCGTTTGCAAAGCCCATAGCACTTCTGCTTTCAGTGTGGGTTGAGGAGGATGTACTGAAGGCATTATTTGTCATGGGATCCGGAGACACTGCCAAAACGGGTGTAGGCCTATCTTTAGAGGTTGTACTTATCTCCACTGAATAAACATAAATCTGGGCTTATTCTATACTGAACAAAAATATAAACGCAACACTCTTGTTTCTGCTCCCATTTTTCATGAGATGGACTTAAAGACCTACAATTCATTCCAGATACACAATATTACCATTTCTCTCAAACATTTCTCACAAATCAGTCTAAATGTGTGATAGTGAGCACTTCTGCTTTGCTGAGATAATCCATCCCACCTCACAGGTGTGCCACATCAAGATGCTGATCTGACATCATGGGTAGTGCACAGGTGTACCTTATACTGCCCACAATAAAAGGCCACCCTGGAATGTGCAGTTTTTTGCTTTATTGGGGGTCTGGGGACTCAGAACCGGTCAGTATCTGGTGTGACCACCATTTGCCTCATGCAATGCAACACATCTTCTTCGCATAGAGTTTATCAGATTGTCAATTGTGGCCTGTGGAATGTTGGTCCACTCCTCTTCAATGGCTGTGCGAAGTTGTTGGATATTAGTGGGAACTGGTACACGCTGTCGTATACGCCGGTCAAGCACATCCCAAACAAGAGCAGCTGACCTGAGAAATAAGAAATAAGCTAAGCTGGAAACCTGGACCCTCCGACCAAGAATGCGTGAAGTACCCTCAGAAGGTCTACTAGAAGATGTACGTAGAAGACTACTACAGATCAGCTGATCTACACCACAGCAACAGTGATCCTTGAGCTGGAGCCGGACCGTCTTTGAAGACTCCGTAAATCTCCGTATAATAATATATATCTACGGGAACGAGAAAGGAGAAAGCAGAGAACAAGAACAAGATTTGTAAATGTAAGATTTGAAGGACCCCCGGCATGAAAAATAGAATAGTTCTCGTCATTAGTGAACATGTGTCTCGTCATTGTGTATCATGGACAGTAAGAGGGGGATCAATAGAGTGTTGTTATTATAACGTCTAAAAAGTCTGTCGATAAATCAATAAGAAAATAAATGAAGTCGTTTTCGCGAACACGCGAACAGGGGCCGGACCGACTGTAGGGGGCGTGGCCAGAGACAGCCATAGCTGTCAAGTCTCCCGTTTTGGCCGGGAAACTACCGTATTTTACTTCTCTTTCCCGCCGTCCTCCCGTATTAGTATTTTCCCGTAAATCTCCCTTATATTATATAGTTGCTGGATAGTGTAGTGGTAAGATCGCCGCCTTTCACACGGGAGACCGGGGTTCGAATCCCGGTTGTGGCCAAAAATATATTTTATATATTTTATATATTTATATTTATATTTATATTATATTTTATATAATTTATATTATTTTATATTTCCTGTCTTAAAATGTAAGGGATACTGGAGCCTCCCGTTTTGGCCGGGAAACTACCGTATTTTACTTCTCTTTCCCGCCGTCCTCCCGTATTAGTATTTTCCCGTAAATCTCCCTTATATTATATAGTTGCTGGATAGTGTAGTGGTAAGATCGCCGCCTTTCACACGGGAGACCGGGGTTCGAATCCCGGTTGTGGCCAAAAATATATTTTATATATTTTATATATTTATATTTATATTTAAAAGCCTGAGGCGACAGTGGCAAGGAAACTCCCTCTAGCAGGAAGAAACCTTGAGTGGAACCTAGACTCAGAAGGGGACCCCATCCTCCTCTGGGCGACCAAGGAGCATGAAACTGCATTTACATTGACATTCATTAGAGTTCATATAGTTATAAAGTCCCAGTTGGTTTCATGTAGTTATATCCAGGAGTCCAGGTGCGGGTTCACACGGTGTAGTCGGCTCGGTATCAGCTCGAAAAAGAGAAGATGGAGAAGAGTTATTGCCCTACACCTAACCGGCAGGACTAAAGCAACTATGACAGCCTGCCTAAAAGAGTGACCTGGAAGGAAGCACAGGCATGAGGGTTTACAGAGGTTTTGGCGTCAAGCCACCTCCCATCCACAGCTTAAGTGATCGGCGAGAGTGGCAGGACGACAGCACCAATCCCCCCTTTCCCCTTCAATCTCAAATAACTATGAACCTCCAGATTTCCCATTCACCTTAGAAAAGAAGATTTAACTATCCAAAAGACTGGCGAAAGAGGTACATCTTAAGCCTTGACTTAAAAGCAGAGATTGTGTCTGAGTTCCGAACACTAATAGGAAGTTTATTCCATAGCTGTGGTGCTTTATGAGCAAATGCTCTTCCCCCAAAGGTAATGTTCTTTATTCTGGGTACGGATAGAATACCTCCATCTCGTCATCTAAGTGTATGATTCGGAACGCAAATGAGGTCACTCACATACTGCGGTGCAAGACCATTTACAGCTTTATAGGTTAAGAGCAGTGTTTTGTAGTCAACACGAAATCTAACTGGCAGCCAGTGCAGTGAAGATAAAATTGGGGTAATATGATTATATGTTTTAGTTTAACTATTGCTAGTAGCGGTTCAATCAATGCTGGGAGCATCGCTGAATAATTTTGATGGAACAGGTTCTAGCATACAAGTAGATGAATTTGAAGATAAAATTAAGTACATCAGTTCTGACTGGTTAACCAATATTCAATATTCAAAATGTTCTGTTTAATTGAGCATATTTTTGGTCAAAAAGTTTCATAAAGTCGTCACTGGAAAATAACCAGTGGTCTGGTTATTAGTCAGCTTGGACACCATAGTAAATAGGAATCTAGGATTATTTTTGTTTATTTCAATTAGTTCTGATAGATACTAGATGATTTGGCGGCACTAAGAGCCTTTTTGTAGCTACCCATAGCCTCTTTCCATGCTAGTTCGAACACCACTAGTTTAGTATGATGCCACTTACATTCTGTAAGGACATAAAACTTATAGGTCCTGCAGGCCCCAACTCTGATCAGCCTGCATCAGTCTATTTCAGAGCTCCGCTGGCCCAGGCAAGACTGGACTCAACTCGTCAAACCACCCCTTTTAAGGAAGGCAAAGGCCTGCCGGCTCCTGAGAGACTGGATAGGAATAACTGGAGCAGCACAGAAAAAGCAAGACCTTTCACCCCCGGAGTGACCAGAGTTCCACAATCAATCCACAGCAACAACAGCTGTCAGCCTCCAGACACAGACACCTTTTCCACTATAAACAGGATAACTCAGCACACATAGATGTTAGGGACAAATACACGCATGTTTGGTCTCGTTTGAATAGGCATGAGACGAGGAGTATTATACTCTCAGATTTAAGGCAGTATAGCTTTTCCTAAGAGAAATACAGAAACTTCGGCTCAACCCACCAAACTGAGAGAGATTCTCTCATGGTAGAACAAGGGAATTACAACCACCCCCTAAAGTGATCTGATTGGCTGGGGACTTGAGAACCAAGGTCAGCAATGCCCCTAAAATTAACCATTGACCGAAATTAGTCAGTCTTCAGAAACATGCCATCACCTGGTCTGGATACTTAAGGAAGGGCTTCAGAAGTAGTCGGGGAGTCACTCTGTAATCAGAGCTCCCGCAGAGAACTGGGTGAAAGTCTATCTGTAGTCAGATACTTTCCACAGAACTTTGTTCACTCTCAGCTGAGGAATGTGAATACATGATATGAAGACAACTGGATCACAACTGGATCACGGGGGAATCATAAGCAGGGAAGAACACACAGGCAAACAGCAGCAGCAACATTAAAGGCAGGACTGAGAAGCACATTTATACAAGGCTAAGCAGGGAGCAAACTAGAGGCACCTGAAATGAGTAACACAAGGGCAGGAAGGAGAGGTAAAACAAACGCGGAACAGGCATGGCACGTTATACCACACTAGGGAGGAAACGGGAGGTTCAGGAGGGCAGGGTGTGGCAGGGATCCGTTTCAAAATTTAATTTTGGCTTGTACAAACCTTGGTAAAAGCTGCAAAAGATCGATCAACCACTTTCTGAGCTATTGTCTTAACAAACAAAGCATCTGTTGGGGTGGCGGTGTCTGGGGAATACCATGTGTAATACACCTTGTGAAGATTTATATGTAAAACAAAATATTTTTTGATTCTATCACACATATAGAAATTATCCATCCATCCATTTTCCAAACCGCTTATCCTATTGGGTCGCGGGGGGTCCGGAGCCTATCCCAGAATCAATGGGCACGAGGCAGGGAACAACCCAGGATGGGGGGCCAGCCCATCGCAGGGCACACTCACACACCATCCACTCACACACACACACCTACGGGCAATTCAGCAACTCCAATTAGCCCCAGCATGTTTTTGGACTGTGGGGGGAAACCGGAGTACCCAGAGGAAACCCCACAACGACATGGGGAGAACATGCAAACTCCACACACATGTGACCCAGGCGGAGACACGAACCCGGGTCCCAGAGGTGTGAGGCGACAGTGCTAACCACTGCACCACCATGCCGCCCCTTATAGAAATTATTCTAGGTTTAAATAGTAATTTAGCTGAGTAACTAGGCTGAAATTCTAGATAGTTGCAATTTTAAGAATTATTACTATTATTCACAGCTTTTAAGCATGCAGTTGGATGACGGATGGATGGATATTCAGCCACCAGAAATGCCAATTGTTGTTAAGAGGATCAAAGTCTGCAAAGTAGTATGCAGGGTTTAAGGCCAGAACACAGCATACTCTCCGACAGAAAGCATAAAGTTCACTGGGGGAATTTCTGTGGCCACTGCCTGAACAGCATGTGTGGAGAATGTTTATGAGGGTCGAGCCATGCAGAGCTGCTGGCCCTGGCATGTAATGATGAATCACAAATCAGTTAAAAATCGGTGCAAATGCATGAAGATTTAAACCGGCTGATGTGGAAAATGAATCACTATTGTAGGAGTACTTCACAGTACTTTAACAGAAAAACTGGTGTAATATTACATTTGATTTCACAATGTGAGTTTGACGTCAGATGTCACTGCGTATCACGTCGACATCGTACGTCAGTTTTTGGTTTTGAGCGAACGCGAGATGATGAATGAATTTGAAACTGAGGACGGCACAGTGGTTAGTGCTGGCTTCGGTCCAGGGCCCTTTCTGTGTGGAGTTCGCATGCTCTCCCCGTTTTCGCCGGGGACTCCAGGTTCCTCCCACGGTCCAAAAGCATGCAGGATAGGTTGACTGGTGAGTCTAAATTGGCCCTGTAGTTGTGTGAGTGTGTGCGACCTGCGGTGTGTAGGTGACTGCCTGGGCTTGGTTCCTGTCTGCGCCCCTTGTTCCCGGGATAGGCTCCGGTCTCCCCCGCGATCTCAGTTGGGATTAAGTGGTTTCAGAAAATGGATGGATGGACGCACCGCCCGATCTTCAATTGGCGGTGTGGCAGCATATTAGCTTTCCGGTAATCACAAACGAGGAGGAAACAGCGAGAAAAGCACAGACAAGACATAAACTGCATGCAAACATTGTAATAGACTGATAACATACACAAACAGGTCCACTGGCACCACCGTGAGCTGAGTGAAGATTATTAAAAGGGCAAAGCACGCTAAAAAGCTGCACATGCAAACCTTAGCTTATTTATTTGATTTATTTTTTTTTATTTACTTATTTTGATTTGGGATTTTTTTCAACAGTATTTTATTCAAATTCAGTTGCACTGTTCACAACAGTGTCAACAGTTCAGAAAGATAAATATAAGAATATTTTTGAATATATTTGTCTGCAGCTCATTCTGCAAAAAATGAGAAAATTGTATCGTGAACTCAGAATCGTGAATCGTATCAAATGGTGAGTTGAATGTATCGTTACATCCCTAGTTCTTACAGTAGTACTATGGTATGGTGGAGCCACATGACAGGAAGGCAGTACATTGCGAAGTCTGTTAAGAACATCATTCGCACTGAACTGCCCTCCATTGACCAGCTGTACTTTAACTGCCACAGTAACAAGGTTCAGTCTATAATCCAGGACTCTGACCACCATCCACAAACACTGACTAGCAGATTCATGAACAGCTTCATTCGCCAAACAATTCAAACCTGCAGCTTTTGCATCCCCTGTAACAGTCATTTCCACGGCAGCTGCACTGTACAGCTGTTACTGCACTTTATCCACCACTGACCACGTATCATCCAGTTTTGTCCTGCTTTGTATCGCACTGTTTCTGCACCATGTTGTCTTGTACTCCCTTGTGTTGTTATGCACCATCTGTGTTGTTCTGAGCAGTGCCATGATGCAATATTACAAAAAGATCTTGAGGAAATGCAGAGTTCTGGAGGAGATTCTCACAGATCATGGCATGTGTTTATACTGAAGAAACTGTACAAATTGCTAGACATAAAACACAGGACTGGCAACTGTGGTACGTTTTAACACCTTGATAAAAAACTTAAAATCCATAGTAAGTAGGACAACCTCATAGAACCTTTACTAGTCATTGTTCAGAAGATTAACACGGATTAAAAACCATTACTATGAAAGCACGCTAATCAGTTAAGTTGATTATGTGGAGAGAGAGAAAAAAAACTGTCTTTGAAAAAGATCAACCATAGAACGAAGCTGCAGCATTGACACCCCCTAGTGGTGATTTGAAGATAGTTCTGTCTGTAGCAGCTAAGCAGTAGATTTGGCGTCAGGTGCCATGACAAACTCAGTGCTGCTCGGTTTGAACGGCAGAAGCACAAAAATAAAGGGGGCATCTACTGCACGCCCCCCACCCTTGAAAATGGTACAAATTATCATGCAACAGTTTTCTTAAGTAAGTCTTTTTGGGCGTCTGCAGAAACCTCCACGATGCGATTGCCCTGATTAAGAAGTGCGCAGCGGATACAATTTGGGATGCATCGTTCATCCGATTTATTAATATATAATTATTAGTATGTCTATATTATTTTAGAAACGTTACTTGACGAATATTTTTCATTGAGATTGATTCCCCGTTTAAAATTTTGGTGACACTTCATATTTTTTAAGAGAGACAGACAATTTGACGCATGCAATTTGCAGAAATATGTTGTGCCGCTATAAAGTACACAGGCAGCATGACAAACATAAGTACTCACTGAAGCCACGACATACGCCCGGCTGGCCCCAGCGGTACCCCTAAGAAGAAGGCTTTTTTCACAACCCACGACCATCACGAGGGCAAAAAAAACTGAATAGCCTAGAATTTAGTTAATTACAAGGCACATATTTATTGGAGCAAGAGCTCTAACATAAAACTACCTTGTAATTATAAAGTATTATGGCTGTGAACAATGTACAAACAGGCACAGAAAGTAAAATACTCCAAAAATGCAAAGAACCTAAATATTTTTGTTTCCACCGATTCACTCTTGATGTGTTAGGAGTCACAGTTCAGTAGCCTATTCTTCAGTATCTGCATTTAAGACCACCAACTGCTCTTTCTCCTCCTTCGCTCGTCGGCTCAGAGTATTGGACTTGGTAAGTAATGTTGCCCTTTTGGTTCCAGCAGCACTCTCTGCTTCCTCTGCCATGTGCTCAGCATCCTTTTGTAAACTCTCACATACACTTTCCAGTGAGACTCTCTTCCTCTTGAGTTCCTCAAGTTTTCTTTTTTGCTTTTCGCTCATCTTTCACCTTTGGTCAGAGGCGCTTTGGTTGCTCCCCCACACACTCTGACATGGTCGCATATAAGCCTCTGTGCAACAACTGTTTCCTCTGATAAGTTGCAGGTCTCCACCTCTATTCGTTCCACTTCGGCTTGCCCATAGGACAGCAGCAGCAAGTTCTTGCAGAACATCCAGAGGTCAGGATAAGGCCCACTAACTTTTTGATGTAAAAAGACATCAACTTTGGATGGTGCTGAAGGAATGAAGGATATAAAATCCAAGCCTTTTGCCTCATTGTGCAGGTGATTATCAGACTGCTGGGATATTGCATCACCTGTAATTACATTAATTACAGTAGATTAGATGCAGATCAACAATGTCAATACACAGAATCACATGTAGAATAGGAAAGTGATTTATAACCCAATTTTCCTATGATACCATAAATGTGCAATCATTTTAATTTAATCTTGAGATATCTCTAGGCTCATCAAAGAAAATATAACTGGGCTGATGCTTCTTTTCAAACACCAAGAGTCGGTCTTCTAAATACTGCTAAAATCTACGTGTTAACACTATTCAGTTCAGGGACGGATTATGGGTTGTGTGGGCCCCTGGGTAAAACGTTCGCGAGGCCCCCCCCCACCACCACCACCTGCACCACCACCACAACCACCACAAGTCAAGGGCCCTTGGCAGCCAAACACCCTCCCTATAGGGTCAGGGGACCTTGTAGGCAGAGGATCAAAGAATGTAGGCCCTCTAAAATAGACAAACGAAAATACATTGCTGATAAGCGTTGCAAATTGTTTTGGGCTTGGGGCCCACGGGCCCCCTGCACCCCAAGGGCCCCTGGGCAGCGGCCCCGCTAACCCGGTTTGTAATCCGTCCCTGATTCAGTTAGATGTGAAAAAAGAAAAGCATAATTTAAAAATAATATTCTGAACTATCCTATTCTTATCCTATGATTTACCAGCAGATATCCTGCCTGCCAACCGATTCTCCTGCGCAAACTTCTGCATGAGATTTCTCCTTTCTGCTGGCAGTTATCTGGCTGGTGTGCATTTTGTTTGGGTCCAAGCACGTCATCTCATGTACAATCGAGTACTTCAGAGGGCATTTATCCAAGGCCTTTTTGCACATTTTTGAGAGCACAATCTGGCAATTTTTTTTAATCTGAAGGACACCAAGGTCACTTCCACTGCCTTTGGCTCCTGACTGTCTCTGACAAAAAGATGGTTTGTCAAATTTCCAGAATCTTTCTGCACACTCAGCCCAAGGTTAACACTACCTCAGCTGTACATATCAAACCAGCTCAAACTCCATGTTATTCACATATTTTTTACTTCACAATTGTTTGATACATTTGTATGTAAAGATACCAGTGAATTCACAGAAGTCCCACCTTGATGACAGCCATTCCTATATCCACCTCCTTTGGACTGAGCCAGAGTTTTTGCCTGTACAACAGCTGTACATGTTGCTACACAACACTTAAACATTCTATTTCCTCAATGAACTATTTTTTTTGCAGCAAAAGCCATGAAGCAGCAATAAAATCTTTAAAATATGCTTACCAATAAATATGGTTCTCCCATTTAAACACATGTAAAGATAAACCATGGATATTTAAAAATCATGGGTTCGTTAATGAGTTTAAATGTTATTGAATGGCTTACCTTAAACTTCTCCAGTAAGTCTTCAGCGGTGGAGTGGCTCATGTACTGTGATCCCAGAACCAGGACTGCACTCGAGAGCCATTCTCATAATTCACCCAATACCTGACATGCACATCCAGTTGTTTTCTTTTGATGGTCCTGTTCATACTTACGTCAAACATGACAACGAAGCTCCCTTTTAATATATGGAGCGAGTCCAAATCGCGCAAGAAAAGCGGTTTTATCTTTACCACAAGTGACCCTGCGAGTCAGGGAACATCACCCTGGAGACGGTGTGAATGTCATCATTGGACGTATAGGAGTGATGTCGGCAAACCGTTTGCAAAGCCCATAGCACTTCTGCTTTCAGTGTGGGTTGAGGAGGATGTACTGAAGGCATTATTTGTCATGGGATCCGGAGACACTGCCAAAACGGGTGTAGGCCTATCTTTAGAGGTTGTACTTATCTCCACTGAATAAACATAAATCTGGGCTTATTCTATACTGAACAAAAATATAAACGCAACACTCTTGTTTCTGCTCCCATTTTTCATGAGATGGACTTAAAGACCTACAATTCATTCCAGATACACAATATTACCATTTCTCTCAAACATTTCTCACAAATCAGTCTAAATGTGTGATAGTGAGCACTTCTGCTTTGCTGAGATAATCCATCCCACCTCACAGGTGTGCCACATCAAGATGCTGATCTGACATCATGGGTAGTGCACAGGTGTACCTTATACTGCCCACAATAAAAGGCCACCCTGGAATGTGCAGTTTTTTGCTTTATTGGGGGTCTGGGGACTCAGAACCGGTCAGTATCTGGTGTGACCACCATTTGCCTCATGCAATGCAACACATCTTCTTCGCATAGAGTTTATCAGATTGTCAATTGTGGCCTGTGGAATGTTGGTCCACTCCTCTTCAATGGCTGTGCGAAGTTGTTGGATATTAGTGGGAACTGGTACACGCTGTCGTATACGCCGGTCAAGCACATCCCAAACAAGAGCAGCTGACCTGAGAAATAAGAAATAAGCTAAGCTGGAAACCTGGACCCTCCGACCAAGAATGCGTGAAGTACCCTCAGAAGGTCTACTAGAAGATGTACGTAGAAGACTACTACAGATCAGCTGATCTACACCACAGCAACAGTGATCCTTGAGCTGGAGCCGGACCGTCTTTGAAGACTCCGTAAATCTCCGTATAATAATATATATCTACGGGAACGAGAAAGGAGAAAGCAGAGAACAAGAACAAGATTTGTAAATGTAAGATTTGAAGGACCCCCGGCATGAAAAATAGAATAGTTCTCGTCATTAGTGAACATGTGTCTCGTCATTGTGTATCATGGACAGTAAGAGGGGGATCAATAGAGTGTTGTTATTATAACGTCTAAAAAGTCTGTCGATAAATCAATAAGAAAATAAATGAAGTCGTTTTCGCGAACACGCGAACAGGGGCCGGACCGACTGTAGGGGGCGTGGCCAGAGACAGCCATAGCTGTCAAGTCTCCCGTTTTGGCCGGGAAACTACCGTATTTTACTTCTCTTTCCCGCCGTCCTCCGTATTAGTATTTTCCCGTAAATCTCCCTTATATTATATAGTTGCTGGATAGTGTAGTGGTAAGATCGCCGCCTTTCACACGGGAGACCGGGGTTCGAATCCCGGTTGTGGCCAAAAATATATTTTATATATTTTATATATTTATATTATTTTATATTTCCTGTCTTAAAATGTAAGGGATACTGGAGCCTGGTTGCGGATGGCTCACGGCGGGTGCCGGAAAATTTCCTTTATTTCAAATCCAAACCTTGACAGGTATGCTGCTGTTCCAAATCATGGGTGCATGTTACAAGTGCGGAACATATTTTAACTTAGTACTAACTTAGCATCATATTTGATCTGATTCGACTGAATATCCCAGGTTTCCATCTCTCATGCATCTGGTGTGACGTGTTTTCAGACTCTCAGGCTGGCGCAAAGAAATCTTACGGGAATTGAACGTCTCACTCCGGCCAGCTGACCAAAGTTCGGTAACCTTGGTATTGTGTGTAGGAGATTCGCTATAACTATAATTTCGTTCTCCATTTACATGCCCGTAGTGTCTTTAAGTGTTATGTAGTTTTGCCTGAAACGCAAAAATAAAACAAAGCAATTAAAGCCGATCAGTGGCTCAAATTGTGCTGTAGCGATTGAAGAACTTTTGTCGGAAGTTGGATTCGAACTTGGGATGCCTTACTTGGGAGAACAGAATACCAGAATAGAGTAGGTTAAGTCCAGCCTTGCTTCCAAGCTGACGTTTTTCTACATATGTGCTTGTGTATCATGGACAGTAAGAGGGGGCAGGCAAGGAGAGAATTTCTCTCTTTGGGGATCAATAGAGTGTTGTTATTATAACGTCTAAAAAGTATGATGGTCTGTCGATAAATCAATAAGAAAATAAATGAAGTCGTTTTCGCGAACACGCCGAATTATAACTATAATTTCGTTCTCCATTACATGCCCGTAGTGTCTTTAACCGGCTGCACAAACTGGATCCGCCTCCATTACGACACAACTTTGCCCTTATTGGCTTAAGAATTTAGTCACATACATGACGTATATCTGCTATTTCTCCCGAGAAGCAGGTAAAGCAGTGGTAACTGCTTTGTAGTTAATTTACCTGGTAAAATTAAGTTTAAATAAATGATATAAATACTGTAATAGTACTCGTGAGCTTTGTTTATTTGTTATTAGTTATTGTAATGTTGCGCTGCTTTATTTGTTTAATCGTCTAGTCTGTGGAGACATTCAAGTTAATCAAATAAGAATTGCACTGTACACTGTACATGACCATAAAAACTTTGTATCCTTGAAATAAATGTTTTTGATCTTTTCCTTGGCAGTTATCTTTTTACACAGGGCCTCTATGTACACGATAGTTTTTTTTTTCACGACTAACAGTATGGATCAGGAGTTGGTTATTGTAAAAGAAGTAATGTGCATGCAGGTGATATTTGTATAGATTTATCCACACCCTTGTAGCAGTGCTGCCATTGCAGTCAGATCTCGCAAACTAGGAGTATTAGTTGTCTTTATTTCTCTTTATTTCTTGACGCCAACCCTCTCCATTAATCCGGGCTTGGGACTGGCACCTACCTGAGCTGGCTTGCTCCCTTAAGTGGCTGGGTTAGGCTAAACTATATATATATATTTACCAAGACTACAATAAAACATCTCGAAATGTGTAGTCTAGCAAAACGCAGTTTAAAGAAGGTAGCCTACCTGGCGAAATTGCAAACAAATTAAGGGCGTTAGGCAGCCTTTAGATCCTACCCATCATGCACTGCAGTTTTTTGCTAATTCCTCAAATGGAAAACTGTCCATCCATCCATCCATTTTCCAAACCGCTTATCCTACTGGATCGCGGGGGGTCTGGAGCCTATCCCGGAAGCAATGGGCACGAGACAGGGAACAACTCAGGATGGCGGGCCAGCCCATCGCAGGGCACACTCACACACTATTCACTCACGCATACACTCCTATGGGCAATTTAGCAACTCCAATTAGCCTCAGCATGTTTTTGGACTGTGGGGGAAACCAGAGTACCCGGAGGAAACCCCACGATGACATGGGTAGAACATGCAAACTCCACACACATGTGACCCAGGTGGAGACTCGAACCCGGGCCCTAGAGGTGTGAGGCAACAGTGCTAACCACTGCACCACCATGCTGCCCCCTAAATGGAAAACCATTAAATACAAAAGGAAAACAAAAGTGCTGTAAGACTGTATACTTATGTGTATGTTAGTAAAGGCTGTAGCTGACACAACGGACCCCACTAATTAGAAAGGGGTAATTGTACACATGTGGCATCCAGTATGTTCTTCTATAACAGTTTTTAAAAAAAAAAAAAAACTCACATTACACAAATTGGCACTATCAAAACGAGGATTATGGGGAAAATGGGGACTGTGATGGAGATTACATACACGTAGGCATGGTATTTAGTTTTTTTTTAATCTGGTCACCTTCCAGAGTAATTGTAAACTAAAACCATCTTCACCCTATTTGATTCTTTATAAATGGACAATCAGTCGTGCAGTAAATGGGGGTATAGAGAGACACAGAGCTTGTCTAACAAGAAACCCTGGGAAGCTAACATTAATAGGGTGGGTATGGATAGCAAAACCATTGATACAGATTACAGATTTATATCTCACCTGAACCCTGGCGGGCTCCGTGCCAATAGGGGTTGGGATTAGGGTTAGTTAACTTAAGTAGTAATATTGATGTGTATATTCTCCTATTCTCCAGTCAGTGAATCGTGAAACGTAATGTTAATATGTTTCTATACCTATATGTTCTGCTTAAAAACCCATAAAGGCAAGCACAGTGTTTAGACATTCTGTTACTTAGACTAGTAAACACTAAGATCCTTCAGCTTTCAATTAACCTGACACAACAGTCTAAACAACAAATGTGTGCCATGTCATTTGTCATCTTTACATCTTGTATCCTTTATATGGTAATTGGATTTTCAAGGTGGAATTGCAGGTCGATCATTTTAAGGATCTAGATGTAAACCTCCCTGGTGTTGCTTTAATATTTTTTTTGCACAATTTGCTTCACACACTTCCTCCAGCAGAGAAGCTTACAATACTACACCCCACCAAATGACTGGATGATGCCTTTTTATTTAAGGTCTGGCTGTGAGCCTCGATTACCGATACACTATCTTCAGGCTCCTGCCGGGATCAGTCAGTATGGTGGACCTTTGGAGGAATGGGTACAAAACCATCAGGAAAGTTTGCAGGTGCTTCAAGAGTATGTGAAGGCTTAGTTGGAGGAACAAGCCACACCACGAAATCGGAAACACAATGAGTTGGTTAATGATTAGGGGTTTGATGAAGGTCAGCTGGTGTGTTTGCGGAACCATGTTCGAGGTAAAATACAGGATCATTGGGATGCCTGTTTGTATATGGTAGTTCGGTGTCCCCAAGATCAGGGTGCAGTTTACTCTGCAACTCCAATGGAGGGGGACGGGGTTGTCCGTCAAGTTCACCGAACAGAGTTGCGTCCAGTACCACAGGGGGTTGTTATGTCAGGGGAAGATGTTCTGGTAATGTCTCCTGAGTCTGGGTTGCCACAGGGGCAACAGAAATGGAATCGGATGAGGACTCTGTGGTTTTACGGGGACAGGGCTGGTGGGAGGGG
>NW_026042659.1:92500-128612 GCF_023856365.1 Brienomyrus brachyistius | reverse complement strand
AAACCTCACCCACTTCATTCTGCCGCTCGCATCCGGAGGAATTTCAGAGATTGCAGCTCAAATGGAGGACAGGAAGGGTCTGTCTGGTCCAGAACTGGCCCGTCTGTGTTCCCTCCCAAACCCTGCCAAGCTCTTCGGGTCCAGAACCCCGCTGTCTCGGAGCTGGAGCCAAGTGCTCTCTGGCTCAAGCTCATCCGAGGCGTTAGATCGCTTCATTCTGCTTATTTTATGTTTTTCAGACGTTCTCATCGAGAGTGACTCACACCAACCACAGAACTTGTCGCCGTGTCATCCAAGATGGCCGACAGACTGAAAATCAGACAGGTGTAATCGCTCATTTAACAAGGACAGCTTACTCGCTATCAGAGGTAAAATGGTAGTTACCGAAGTAGCTAAAAGCGATTACAGCAGAGGGCTAATGCCCAGCTACTTTGTGTTTGCAGTGACAAGTGCCTGGTGCCGTTTTAGGCTTCCTTACTATAGAGTCTAAAGTGTCAGAAGCATTAGGAGGGAGAAGAAGCTTCCGTGACCCTAGAAGTGGTATTAAGAAGCATGTTTAGCCTGCAGTTGCGGGCAGAGCCGGGGATGATCGCAGCAGAGCAAGGCCAGCAGAGAGTCAAGCAGCAGCCAATTCCCTAGTGGGGGTGGAGTCTTACCAAGCACATCTTTCAGGCAGAATTTTTGGCACGGGGGGGGCACGAGGAAATATTCTTATCGGAAGTGTCCAAATAGGCACCGGGCTTTCAGACGTGAGCCTTCCTGTGTGTTTGTGGCCCAGAGCAGCGCACAGAAAGTGGCTAAGTATAGCAGCGAGCTTCAGATGAACAGTGCTGATCTGGGTAAGGAGTCAGCCAGCATGGAGCCGTCCAGACGGGACAGGACGAGAGAGCAGGATCTGGCCTGAGATCAGTGGCTTGGACGATACCAGTGCATGGCCTAAGACCAGGAGATTGCATGGAGACCGGGAGAGTCGCCGCTTCAGCAAGCGACTGTCCTCTTTGGCCTCTCCGAGCCCCACACACTTTGTGTGGCCCCCTGTCCCGTCTCACGGCCGGTGCCCTTTACAGAAAAGGCCTCACCAAACCTTACATGCCTGGGCCAACCCATGCAGCCCTGTCTCCCCCACCCTCAGCCCCCTCTCTCCAGGAAAAAACACAGGAGGGGAGGGGGCCATAAAGCTAATGTAGCACAGCGGACGCTCACCAGGGTGATCTGTGCGCCAATCTTCTCCACAGCTTGTGCGGAGGGGAAGGGGGTGGGGGGGGGGGGGTGGCGAGGAATCAGGGGGGGGGGCACTTTATGAAGCGAGGCCACCACATGACGGGAAGATTTCTCATCCGCCCTCGCTGTCCGACTTATTCCCAGACTCAGACGAAGGCCTGCTGGGCAGCTGGTAAAAATAGGAGTGGAAAGGTGCTAGGTGGTGTGGGGTGGGGGAGCAGAAGGGGGCGTGGGGCCGGGCCAAGGTGGGGGGGGGGGGGGTGGTGGGAGCAGGCCTGTAAAGAGCACGGGATAGCGAAGAGAAATAAGCGGAAAGTTTCCCCCACAGGGAATCAAGGGACTGCATTTAAATAAATAAATAAACGGCGGCTACAGGATGCATATGAAAACAGAGGTGATTTTCCATGCAGACGTATGCTGTGATCTCACCTGGGAAAGTGCGTGTAAAACTATATCTGTTTCCCCCTCTTAATTTCCTTGATGGGGAATCTGCCAGTACAGTCAGCTCCAACCCACCCAATCCCCAGCAGGCTGTGGATGGCAGGACCGTCCATCACCCCCCCACACACACACACACACACACACCCAGGACAGACTGGGGCAGCCGGACCTTCCCTTCATTAGGCCAGATTCTGATGAAGAAGAGGCCAACTACCCTCCGCCCCCCGCCCCCCCGCCGATGCCGCGTTTCACAATTTTCGCCGGTGCTCAGATCGGCCGGCTAGCGGCAAGCTGTCCTAGAGTCCTTGTTGACCATAAGGGAGGACAATCGCTGAACAAGAGCGCGCGGCGCTGCCTCCCTCCTGTCGGACAGGATCCGCAAAGCAACGGCACGTCAAGGATCCCCGTCTGACCGGAATGTGCCACACCGATGACGACACGGGGTGGTTTGGGCTGGGCCACGGGGGTGAGCTTTTACTAGGTTAGATCTGTCACATACAGGGTACGAGAGAAAACATTCAGCCTTCCAAGGCTTTTTTTTTTCCTTTTTCGCAGATAATGAATAATAAGTCAGTGCAATAATGAATGGCCGCTCATTTGTAATGTACCCTCAACGTCTGCTGAATGTGCCCAAATGCTAATGAAGATGTCAATTAACAGGCGCCGTCTTCTGCAGGTGCAGACAGGCGAACAGGGTGGGCACCCGAGCCGGCGGGGGTCAGGCTGTCTGCGAGCCGCGGGCTTTGTCTCAGGCGGGGCCGTGGGGTGCCGGGGGGGGGGGAGTGGCCATTACCCAGTTTCTTGTCTCGCCTTGTTTCACCCTCACACACACACACCCCCATCTTACACCCAGGTGTATTTATCATTAAAATAAATACAGAGTGGCCTCCGAAGATAAAAAAAAAAGGGGGTGGGGGATTGGAGCGAGGCACCCGTTGCAAATTCCCCAGCAAGATGGGGAGGGCTGCCAATTTGTCACCATTGATCAACCCATTAAGGAGCAGTGGTGGGAACAATATTGGGTTTGGAAGCCAAGAGGCATAAGAGAGAGAGAGGAAGCGTTGTTAGGTATTTTCGGGTTGGGGGAAATAGTGGTAAAAGTCGTCCTTCTCGATGTGCATGTTGGTTGGTTGGTACAACAAAGAAGCAGCTCTAGTAGGGGTACAGGTCACCTCCGTCACCCCCGTCACCCCCGTTAGCCCGAAGGGAGACTCGGCCTTTCTTGGCCTGATAAATTCATATAATTAACTTTGCCTTGATCTTCCGGCTAATCTTACACTCTGTAATAAGGGATTAAAAAGTCATTTAAGCCACCTGCTGTTAGCGAGCTGCGTGCCAGCATCCGCGGGAGTGCGTGCATCTGCGTGTGTGTGTCTATGTGTGTGTGTGTCTGCAGAGAGGAGGTGTGTGTGTGCATGGCTGGCTTTGCTGGGGTACAGAGATTGCCCGTCAGGCTGTCTGGTGTGGGGAGATGTGGGGGTTGAATGAATCAGGGACCTCTGGGAACTGAGGCAGTTAGACTGGATATTTATGTCATTTTCTTACTGCTGGCCATGCAGGCTGGGCCAAAGAGCTACTGACATCTTCTGTCTGAAGTTTTTAGAGTGAGGTTTGCTGGGGTTCTGTGTGAGGTCTTCAGTCTGAGGTCTTTAGTGTAAGGTTTATTAGAGGTCTGTGTGAGGTCTTCTGTCTGAGGTCTTTAGTGTAAGGTTTATTAGAGGTCTGTGTGAGGTTTTCTGTCTGAAGTATTTTTCTGAGGTTTACTGGGGCTATGTTTGAGGTCTTCTGTCTGAGGTCTTTAGTGTGAAGTTCATTGGGACGTTGTGTGAGGTCTTTTATCTCAGGTCATTAGCATGAGGTCTTTGGTGTGAGGTTTTTACTATAGTGTTTAGTGTGAGGTCTACTCTTCTTCCATATGAGGTCTTCAGTGTAAGGTCTTTAGTGCGAGGTATCCAAGACATTTTATTGGCTGTGTATTACAAGTGCATTTGAACGCTGACTTGTTTAGCAGCATCCAGTACAAAGAAGAACAAAGAGCATTCATCCATCCATCTAACCATCCACCCCTCCATCCATCCGTCCATCCATCCATCTGTCCATCCATCCATCCATCCATCCAACCATCCATCCAACCATCCATCCCTCTATCCATCTGTCCATCCATCCATCCATCCAACCATCCACTCCTCTGTCCATCCGTCCATCCACCCATCCATCCATCTGTCCATCCAGCCATCCGTCCATCCATCCATCTGTCCATCCATCCATCCATCCATCCATCCAACCATCCATCCCTCTATCTATCTGTCCATCCATCCATCCATCCATCCAACCATCCATCCCTCTATCCATCTGTCCATCCATCCATCCATCCATCCATCCAACCATCCACTCCTCTGTCCATCGTCCATCCACCCATCCATCCATCTGTCCATCCATCCATCCATCCACCCCTCTATCCATCTGTCCATCCATCCATTCATCCGTCCATTTCCTATCCACTTATCCTGGTCACTAGGTCTGAGTCACTGAGGGCCTTGACCCTATCCCATGCAGCACAGGGCACGGGACTGTAACATATAAAAATAAACAGCATAAACAATAGATAGTAGATTTGCAAAAAAACAGAGACAGTTGGACATCACAGTCCACATCAGGCTATATCTTCAGGGTTATGTGTGTTATATGTGTGCCACAGTGACGTGCTGATTGGCTTTTGGCTCTGGTCTGATGTCTGGTCCAGCTTGCAGTCCAGCTCATGGCAAGGTGGGTACAATCAGCTTCACAGGGAGGCAGGCAGCAAATAAAAGAGATTAAACCAGTAAATTGCGCCGCTCTTTGTCCATTTTTATCTGCGTTTTAATTTCAGGATTTATTACTTTTCCTCGGGAGCGGGGAGGGGGGGGTGGGGGATGGAAGAGAACAGTGATACTGGGACAGCTGTGCGGAAGGGGCACGGAAGGCAGAGGGGTCCAACAGCGTGTGGTCGGTCGACGGTTTTCATGGTCAAGGTGGCATATTTGTTACTAAGACAATGACCGGCTGCTGTAAAAATTCAATAAAGCGCACTTGCCTCAGTTAATATTCGGATGTGGAAAATGGGTAACATTGTAAGCGGTGTGAGTCACTCTGGCTTGACTAAATAAATACCTTTTTTTCCCTTTAAACACCAGCAAGTGAATGAGCAGCAGTTTACTGGGTAATGGCCTAAGGTTGATCACTGAGAATCACAACCCCACCCCCCTTCCTGGGTTGCCTGGTAACTTTGAGCGTGTAAAGCGCTGCTGAATGACCCCCCGCTGCGGCACTGGCTGCGCGACTGCTAATGGGCTGTGGCTGCAGCCCAGTGACCCGGCGCCGCTGACCACAACCGAGAGGTTGAATGGTCACCGGGTGGCCGCTGGTGGTCACCTCCCCTCCCCACAAGTTTCCGCCAGGACCCCCAACCCAGACTACCGATTCTGCCTGACTGTCTGACTGCCTGTACTGAAAACAATGAAGAAGCAGAGTTGCAGTCCATAAAGCCCTAATCCCTTCTTTTGGGTTGGCCCCAGTCCCACCGTAACGACTTCAGCGTCCCGCGCTGCATTTCCGTAAGACGACAGAAGTGAAATCACCTGTTTCATCTACGCGGCAGATTATTTAGCCTTCCGTGTTGCATGACTGGCCCACAGAGGTCCAGGTGAAGTGCTATTCTAATAACAGTGTCCGTCTTCCTTTTATGGACACCCTTTTACTCCCCTACCCCCCGCCCCCTCCCGACACACACTGGTAGGGGATCATTTGCACAGACACCATGTCGCCTCTCCTCTCGCTGTTTGTACTCCTGTGTCATGAGGGATCGGGGCATCTGCTCCAGGTCTCCACACCTACTCGCATGCCGCCTACTTGCTTCCCAGGGTCAGCCTCCTCCCAAACCCGTATTTAGCTGCCCGTAGCTGTCAAGACCACTGCCCCTCCCCCACCACCCCCTATTCCTGATGGATGGGGGCTGGCGGTGGTCCTGCCCGCGCCACAGAGCACCCCGCTCGATGGCACTGCCACAGCGGGCACGTCTAGCTGCCCGGCGCGTCTGCCAGCTCCTGTCTGTGCACACCGAGCCACGGGAATCTTTCTCTTAGAGTAATGAGGGGCATCCGAGTCGTGTCGCACACGAATGGCGTTTCTCAGTCACGATCCCGGAGCCTCGGGTACACCGAGACCCCCTACCTCTTCCAAAAATGGGGGTGGGGGGGGTGGGCTAGGCGGCAAATGCTGACACTCAGTTGGTTCTTTCAGGAGAAAGAGTGAAGGAGAGATTGTGCCCCCTCCCCAGAGAATTTATCTTAATTAATTTGTTTAACTTCTCTTCTCTCTCCCATGACTAGTTTTCCAGTCTGTCATCAGCATGTGTCTGACTTCTGCGTAATGGCAGTGTGTGTGGGAGGGAGGGTGGGGGTGCAGCATGCTGGCTACTGTGCTGGTATAGTGGGGACAGCGGTGGGGACAGTGATGGGGACAGCGGTGGGGACAGTGATGGGGACAGCGGTGGGGACAGTGATGGGGACAGCGGTGGGGACAGTGATGGGGACAGTGATGGGGACAGCAGTGGGGACAGTGATGGGGACAGCGGTGGGGACAGTGATGGGGACCGCAGTGGAGACAGCAGTGGGGACAGTGGTGGGGACAGTGATGGGGACAGCGGTGGGGACAGTGATGGGGACAGTGATGGGGACAGCGGTGGGGACAGTGGATGGGGACAGTGATGGGGACAGCGGTGGGGACAGTGATGGGGACAGCGGTGGGGACAGTGATGGGGACAGTGATGGGGACAGCGGTGGGGACAGTGATGGGGACAGTGATGGGGACAGCAGTGGGGACAGTGATGGGGACAGCGGTGGGGACAGTGATGGGGACCGCAGTGGAGACAGCAGTGGGGACAGTGGTGGGGACAGTGATGGAGACAGCAGTGGGGACAGTGATGGGGACAGTGATGGGGACAGTGATGGAGACAGCAGTGGGGACAGCAGTGGGGACAGCGGTGGGGACAGTGATGGGGACAGAATTCGGGACAACAGTGGGGACAGCGGTGGGGACAGTGATGGGGACAGCAGTGGGGACAATGATGGGGACAGTGATGGGGACAGTGATGGGGACAGCATTCGGGACAGCGGTACGGACCTGGGACTCCAGCTGGTCAGGAGTTTGGAATCATTGTCATCATAATGAGAGCTGTGTGATTATTTAGGGACAGCTCATCGGCCCGGCACCGTGACACGTCACTGACGTCTGTGGTTCACTCTGATGATAGTGTGCATTTGTCAGATGCTAAGCGCCTGCATTAGGGTGGGGCCCCCTGGGGCCACTGCAGTCAGCCTGACAGCCTGGAAGTGAGTGTTGACTTGTGGTCTCCCCCCCCTCTCTCTCTCCAGATGAACCGGCCCATCCAGGTGAAGCCAGCCGACAGCGAAGGACGAGGAGGTAATTAGCTTTCCGTCTGCGTGCTTCCCGGCCTTTTCGCATCTCTCGGCGCGGCCCGTCGCACAGGTGAACCCGCCTGCTCGCATCTCCGACCTGGCGGGGTTCCTGGATGCGTGGGTTTCAGAAGGTGGGGGCGTGTGTGGGCGTAGCCGCTACTTTGGAGCAACAGCTCGTCCCGACTGCGGGGTGGGGGGGTGGGGGCTGCCAATCTGTCCCTGTGGCTCCCTCAGGGTCACCGAGACCATAAGGTGCCTCTCACCTGATGAGAGCTGTGAAGTTTGAAGCTGGAATTGCGCGTGAGGCTCTGCCCAGCTTCCAGGAGCTCTGCACATCTGATCGGGCCATTTCGGGTTACGTCTTACTGGGGGGATACAGCCATAATAGTTGCAATTCTTCTGCAAAAATTCACGGGGCCCAGCACTTTATAGGATCCCCAAAATGTATCACTGGACCCTCCCCATGCCCATGGTGACATCTAGTCAGGGGTCTCAGAATTCCTTGCTCCGATCTTGCCGACAACTGTGCGACTTTCATCCTCTCTTGTCATTATTACCGGCGAGTGCTATTCTGGCTTGTGCCGGGATGCCGACATGCCGCCGGTGAGGCCGGTGGGGGCTCCTGTGCCGGCTCCGGGCCTCTCAGTCTCCCGCCGTCCCCCCCCTTCCCGGGGAGCCGTGCTGTGATTTACGCTGCCAGGTTAGATTCAGGCAGCCCATTTCCTCGCCACACAAATCCCATTTAGGTCCTATTTTTGTCACGGCGCCACTTTAATTAATGGCCATCTAAAAACAGGCAGAGTCTGACCGACAGAGGCTGGGCGGGGGCCAGACCGGCGTCGCACCCAGATGAATTGGACGGAGGGCCTAAGAGAGAAGGATGGACGGGCTCTGCTATCAATTATTGCCCTTTTTCTACCAGGAGTGGGGCGAAAAGAAGAGAAATATATGCGAGAGAATGAAATAGTGGCAGGTTCTCGCCCAGAGCGGCGCCGAGCTGTGGGTCAGCTGGTGCCGGCTTGTTGGCGGCATGGGGGTCTGTCAGCGGCACGGGGATGTGGCGGGAGACACGGGTACCAACGTCGCATTATTAACAGACCTGCCCCCATGGACCTTAGCTAGCTAAAAGTTTACACGAGAGGAAAAAAATCTGGCATGATAGGCATGGAGGGGTAAAGAGACTGTGGGGTGAGACGTGGCAGTTATCCCCCCCCCCACGAGGACTAGTGGGTGACTTTCTGAGGCGCTACGATCCGCTCCGTCGCTGCAGCCCAGTCGCATTTGTCAGAAATGCGACGCTGGCAATTATCAGTCTCAAGGAGACGCGAGGGTGGCGCGTTTACATGCCTTCATGGCTGATAGGCCCATTACAGGGTCCCTGCGCGCTTCCGAAAACCACCCTCCCCTCCACCTGCTTATCCTGTGAGGGGGCACTGCCTCCCCAAGGAAGGAGGCGGTCCAGCAGACAGCTCAGCATGCCAGAAGACAGGTCCACGCCGCTGCCACATACCCTGGGGGGAAGACAGGCCCCCAAATGAGGGGCCATTAGCAGCGCCTGCAGTGGGCGATGGCCTGGCCTGCAATTGTGACTGCGGCTGATCCCAAGTCTCCAGCGGCCGCTAAACGTGTTGCCCACCCGCGGAAATGCGGCTCCAGAGCAGGACTCGTCAGTAAGACTTTGGTTGCCCGTCCTCCTGCCATGTAAGGCTGGATGAGGCATTTACCCAGCGAGATGGAAGCAGCCAGAGCAATTTCTGCTATAAACCAGCAAAGAAGCATCCCCCCCTGCCTCCCCCACCATCCCCCAATTCCCCCCCTAGAAAAACCTCCCCTCCTCGTGACCTTGTCAGCCGATGTCTCGGTGGAGAAGAGATTGAGCCAGATAATGTGTGATTGGAGACGGCCGTTATCTAAACACAATCTGTTTGTTTGCGGGTGCTGCGCTTCCCCCCCGTGCTTCTCTCCTCCTCCCCCCGCAGCCTCGGCGGGATGGGACTGCGTCTCCCTAGTCGGGGTTCAACAGCGGGCACCAGGTTGCGATCTCGGACACCGGGCCTCGTCTTTTGTTAGCATGTGATAACAGGGGGCAGCTACTCCCTGCGAGGGACCCTGCTCCCATGTTTACCACGCCACTCCAGTCCTCAACCACCCCTGACCTCAGTGCCGCCCCCTAGTGGTAGAGGAGGTGAATGACCATATCTTGCACAAGCTAAGAATAGAGGAGCAGTACAGGCTGTTCGGAGGCAAGGGAAGGACAGCTTGCCGGAGGCTTAAATCAACAGTGGATCACACTCCCTTGTCAATGCAAATAAGCCCCAACACCCCTACCCTCATACTGGCGAAAGACGCGGGCCTCTAGCTTTAGTGTCACGGACAGCGCGGTGAAGCACATCCCTTCAGGGGACAGGGAAGACCCTTGGTCCCAAGGCCCAATGTGATCCAAAGCATCCCTGATGTTTGAACTGCGGCCTGCAGGGGGTGCCATTTGCCCGGGTGACCCTGTCTTCTTTTTTTAATGTCGCGGCGGAACATTTTCAATGGCATCAATCTGCTTGAGTCGCGCTGCGAAGGGAACGACAAAGGCAATTTGTCGCTTTATAGCCATTCACTTACAGCCTAATTACTACAATAAACTTAAAGCATGCGGCAGGTCCTGATCGGGGGTGTTAATGCAGTTCTTACTCCGCAGAAGGCATGACAGGGGACAGTGTGCCCCTCTGCAATTTGGAAATGCAGCTGGAAGGCCGGAGCAGTAACCGCCGAAGACCAAGACCCACACCCATTATGTCTGGGAAATTACTGAGACGTGTATCCTACAGGGGGCGCCATAGTGGCACAGTGGTTAGCACTGTCGCCTCACACCTCTGGGACCAGCCTTCGAGTATCTGCCATGGCTCCATGTGTCTGGAGTTTGCATGTTTTCCCTCTGTTGTCATGGGGTTTCTTCTGTTTACTCCAGTTGCAGCCCCCTCCCCCACAAGCCCAAAATCTTGCAGAGGTCAGTTGGAGTAACCATATTCCCTGTAACTGCACCTGTGTGAGTGGACGGTGTGTGTGTGGATGGTGTGTGAGTGGATGGTGTGTGACTGTGCCCTGCAATTGGTTGGTGGCCCATCCTGGGTTGTTCGCTGCCTTGCACCAGTAGCCCCCGGGGAAGGCTCCGGACCCCCCATGACCCTGAGTAGGGTAAGCGGTAACGGAAGATGGATGTGTCCCGCAAGGCTGCCATTTGGATGGACGCAGACACTCGCTTTGTGAGATTTTCTCACATATCAAATGACAGCGTATCGGAATATTGGCGACAGTGGAGATAAAAAGAGAAAAAAAAACAGAAAGGAAGAGAGTGCAGATTCTGGCAATTATGGAGAAAACCGACAAACACCTGCACGTAAAAATGAGAATGTTAAGTGGACTTCAAACAACACTGTCTGCAAACTCCAAACACAATGACATCTGGGAGGAACGGAATATGAACGCGACCCACGGAATGAGGCGCCTCGCGTCTGAAGAGAGAAACATCAATTTTGACAGCATATGGCGTCCATGAAAAATCCATTAATTTTTAATACACTGGGCGCTAAAATCAAAAGACTCTCTGAGACAAGCAATTGTCAGATGTCAGTAATATTTTGATAACTTTTTTGATCTGCCTTTATTTGCATTCATAAACCTGGTGGTCCAGCCCCTATCTCAGGCTGGGCATGGTTGCAGACTGACACTGGATCATTTTCCACACAATTACTCCCGCCTTCCATCAAGTGGGGGGGAGTGCTGGGTCACGGGTGTTGGCATGCGACACACGGGGGGGGGGGGGGCAGGGAGGGGGGCGCTGGCACAGGTTGTAAAGCAGAGAGTAGCTCTCACTTTCCTCCCATCCCTAATGTGACATGGCAGTGTGGGATGGTGGGAGAGGCAGGCTGAGGGGTTCTGAAGAGAATGAGAGATGGAGGAAGAGAGGTACATGGGGGCATAGAGGGAGAGAGAGACAGGCGGGAGGAGATGGAGAGAAAGACAGACATATTAAGAGACAAAATGATGGAGACAGAGAGGGGGAGACAAATGGAGATAGAGAGATCAAGGGGGGCAGGGAGGGAGTGAGAGACAGGCGGGAGGAGTTCGAGAGCGATAGAGACATGGGGAGAGACAGAAAGGGATGGAGACAGAGAGGGGGAGACAAAAGGCGATAGAGAGATCAAGGGGGTAGATTTGGGTGTAGTTGGTCAGGCCACGTCCCTACAAATACTGCGGGAGAACCGTGCGTGTTTAGGCAGGCGGAGGGTTAGGGGCTGGTTTGGTCCCTCCCAATACTGAAACCAAACCTACACCCTTGGGAGAGATAGTACAGAAAGACAAGGAGAGACAGAGAGAGAGAGAGAGAGAGAGAGAGACAGGAGGAGGTGGAGAGATAAAACACCAGCATCACTATTCAGGTTTTACTATACAATTAAATTAGTAAATAGATTAAAAAAGATAAAGAGACAGAGAGAAATTGAGAGACAGACAGGGATGCAGAGAGACAGACAGGGATGCAGAGAGACAGACAGGGAGAGAAAGAGACAGAAAAATAGAGAGAGACAAAGAGAGAGACGGATACGGGAGAGTGGGAGCAAAGCGTCGCTGTTCTCCAGAATGGACCCCGACTTGTGAAGTAGGAAGTGGATGAGAGGAGAATCACTCCATGTTGAGTGGGGTCAGTGTGCCGCCTGGTGGGCTGGCTGCCAGTCAAAAAGCTGCCAGCGAATGGACGCGGACCACAGGCTGGCTCCGCCCCCTGCCTCCTACATGCAAATGCATAATTCTATTTCAGCTCAATGTTCATTGATTTTTTTTTTTGTTCATTTTTTTTTTTTACACAAAAGAATTCTCTTGCTCTTTCTCTCTCAGCACCAGGTTAAATATCTCTTTATTCACTGTGTGCATTAGAAGTCATTTATTCATATTCATAAATGCACTTTAAAGGCCGTGAGTGGCTCAGGGAGAATGGGAGAAGCACAAATCCAATAAGCGCTGCTGGGAGGCCTGGCGTGAAGCAGACTAATGAATTGCGGCCCACATTCTGGCCAATGGGAGCAGAGCCGCAGAACGGCATCGGTGCTCCGGCTGGGATGCCAGCACTGAGGTCAAACAATGAAAACACAACGCTGCCTAATTCAATTTGCAGCGTATTTCACCGAACAGGAAAGCCGGTGCCTCTCAGCTCAGCTCACGGATCCTTCGACTCTGGTTCAAGAATAGTCTGCTTCCTGACCAGCAAGCGATTGGGTCCTGGGAACAGCCAGCATGAGGTTTCGAGTCGCCTTTGGTTCCCGAACTTTTACGCGGCTCATCAGTGCTGTCGTTTGTGTCACGAAAACCTGCTGTTAAAACAGGAAGTAACAGTAAACAGTGTGATTAATTAAATTCATTTGTCTCAATTATACTGTCCAGCGTTGGGCAAGGCTATAGTTGTGTCCTCTTCTTAATTTTAATTTCAATGGAGAAAAGTACCAGAAATCCTAGAGGTACATATTAATTTGATTCACTAACAGAAAACGTCTATTTATCACCATCTGCAAGTACAGACGCTCCTCTACTTATGAACTTTCAACTTATGAACATCGATTTTTTTCTCTGCGCGCCAATTCCACCTAGTAGGACTTCTGTCCGCTACTCCCGCCGCACAGCAGTGCAGCGTGCGTACGCCCAGCATCCTAGTTCTTTGTACTTGTGTATGCCCTTAAAATGATGTTGAATAACGACTTAACATTTCAAGTTACGAACGTCTGTTCGGAATGTAACTCATTTGTAAGTAGAGGAGCGTCTGTATTTGTATCCCTTAGTGACACACTGAGCATGCTCACATCCCTGAGTGACACACTGAGCATGCTCCCATTCCTTAGTGACACACTGAGCATGCTCACATCCCTGAGTGACACACTGAGCATGCTCCCATTCCTTAGTGACACACTGAGCATGCTCCCATTCCTTAGTGACACACTGAGCATGCTCACATCCCTGAGTGACATACTGAACATGCTCCCATTCCTTAGTGACACACTGACCATGCTCCCATCCCTGAGTGACATACTGAGCATGCTCGCATCCCTGAGTGACACACTGAACATGCTCGCATCCTTGAGTGACACTCTGAGCATGTTCGCATCCCTGAGTGACACACTGACCATGCTCCCATCCTTGAGTGACACACTGACCATGCTCCCATCCCTGAGTGACACACTGAGCATGCTCCCATCCTTGAGTGACACACTGACCATGCTCCCATCCCTGAGTGACACACTGAGCATGCTCCCATCCCTGAGTGACACACTGACCATGCTCCCATCCTTGAGTGACACACTGACCATGCTCCCATCCCTGAGTGACACACTGAGCATGCTCCCATCCTTGAGTGACACACTGACCATGCTCCCATCCTTGAGTGACACACTGACCATGCTCCCATCCCTGAGTGACACACTGAGCATGCTCCCTTCCTCCCATGTAAACCTGTTTGGTCTCCCTGCCTTTCCTCTTACACTAGGAGTGCTCCCTTTCCCTGTTATCTCCTCATATGCACTGTGAGCATCATCCCAGCACTTGGTTTTCCGCAGAGCACAAACCCTGTCAGAAAACCCACATCCAGCGGGCTTCCCTCATGCTTCCCCTGGCAGCCTAAACATTTACACAGGATCCCACCGCTTTCTGTTCTCCTGCCAGCGGTGGGAGCCAGGGGACGGCGCGCTCGCGGCTCGAGTCACCACTGGGCGTGCGCTCGGACCTCCCGGGGCGGTCTCGGAGGGATAACGGCTGGGGAGCTACATCGTAGCGGCCCTTGGTTTTGAGGACGGGCGGCTGGCTGATGCGTGGCCTTGCCGTCGGGCCTGTGAAGCAGGCTCACTGTTATTTTTAGCACACAGTAAGCGACGGGTCCTACCGATGCCTCTAATGGGGTCTGTCAGGCCCAGGTGAGGCTCATGCCCCCCATTCCTCTCTCCCAGGCAAATAGCTCCCAGGGAAGAGCAGCTGTGTCCTCTCCAATCAGCTCCTCTTCCTCCTCACGACACTTTGCATCAGTCCATGCCCAAGCCCCCACCCGGCGGCAATCTCCACTCCCCGAGAGGGTGGGCACTCGTGCTAGACTCTAACCCTAAACTCCTCATACACACACACACACACACACACACATATCATACACATCAAAAACAAGCAGCCAGTCTAAGTCCATGATAGTCTGGGTGCCTCCGTTTCCTGTTCATCCTTTAAATCTATTGCAATTACCGGCTGATGAGTGTTCAAAGGAGTAGCTGGGAATTTCATTTTGTAGCATCCGAGTGCATAGGAAAACCAGATAGGTGGCGCTTCTGGAGTGCAGCACCACCCATGTCTCGCCCCCCTTTCCTTCTCCTTTTGTTTTTTTTTCCCTCCAGAAGACAGGAAGCTGTTCGTGGGCATGCTGGGGAAGCAGCAGAGCGAGGACGACGTGCGGCGGCTGTTTGAGAGCTTCGGGCAGATCGAGGAGTGCACCATTCTCCGAGGGCCTGATGGGGCCAGTAAGGGTCAGCGCCAACATTGACCCCCACTACCTCCCCCATCCCCCAAATACCCCGCATCTGACTTCACATGTAAAATAGTGCAACTGAGCTGTGGTAATGTGCTTCTATGGTTTACAGACTGCATCACCCTCAAATCTCAGTAATGCATTCCCTTCCATGTGATGTAACGTCGGGTAAAATATAGTCACCCTCTAAATGTTTTTTCTTAAGCATTTTTTTAGTGCGCCATTGTCTTGTTTTGTTTATCTGTCATCTGTAAGTTTCGTTTAACCACGTTTCGTTCATCTCTGCATGGGGTGCATTAGGCGAAGTGCAACGCATGCTGGGAAATGTAGTCTGACGCATGAAGAACAGATTTGGTTTAAATAATTCTCAAAATTGCAACGTGACAGGAGCTCTCGCTCGGCAGGCCGTGGAATCGCGTTCCCAGCTTTCTCTTCCGTCTGCTCCGCTTCCTGTCCCTCTCGCATTTCCCTCTCTCACATCTGCAGCAAAAGAGAATCTGGCCGGCCACGACTCTTTCCCACGGTCACGGTGTCACGCCGGCTTAGGGAAGCTCATGGGGGCTGACGATCCTCTATTGGCAGCCACAGTGTCTCATGCGTGTTTATTATTCGTGATACCACAGCGGTTCGTGTTCGCCAGCCCCGCAGGAGAGACCGCGTCAGCGCTCCTGTCACTGGTGACACCGGTGCAGACCTGGGGGGCGGCTCTTTGCATTTCCTGCTCGCCGTGACGCCTGCACAGAATTGATCGCATTACCACAGAGGGCAGCAGCCCTCGTCCTCGGCGCTCCCGCATGCGTTCCACTTGTGACTGCTCACACTTCTTTTGTGGAGAGGCGTATCCTCGAGACGAGCGGCGGGTAGCACTAGAGGTTCATGTGATGAGAACATCACCGGAAGTCCTCATCCAGTTTCGAATCACTAGCAAGTATAAGTAAAACACATTAATCCATCCATCCATCCATCATCCACCATTCAGTAATCATCCGTCCATCCCACCCTCATCCACCCATCCATCCATCCATCCACCATTCAGTAATCATCCATCCATCCCACCCTCATCCACCCATCCATCCATCCATCCACCATTCAGTAATCATCCATCCATCCCACCCTCATCCACCCATCCATCCACCATTCAGTAATCATCCATCCATCCCACCCTCATCCACCCATCCATCCATTCATCCATCCACCATTCAGTAATCATCCATCCATCCCACCCTCATCCACCCATCCATCCACCATTCAGTAATCATCCATCCATCCCACCCTCATCCACCCATCCATCCACTAATCATCCATCCATCCCACCCCTCTATTCACCTATCCATCCTTTTATTTACACAACATCCATCCATCCATCCATCCACATAAACTACACGAGAGACTCCAAACAACAATATTTCACAGACACGGGGAGAGGGAGCCAAGGACCTGGTACTGGCTAACCAGTGTTGCTGATTCGATGTGAGCCTAAGCCCGGTGCCCCCATCGCAGGCATTGAGATGCCCTTAGGCGATGTGCCATTACAAAGATGAAAGGAGGGCGGGCGTTTCCCAGCCAGCGCCCAGGAGGGGGTCTGCGAATGGAGCACGGAGCCGCGTGAGATGAAGGGGAGGGGGCTTCCGCATCTATAATTAAGCTGTGCTATAAATGTCACGTGTTTGTTCTGATGGGGCTGATAAATAATCATTCCTTTCCGGGGAGTTCAAAAGGCAGCACAGAAAACGATGAGTTCTACCTGCCCCCCACCCCACCACACGCACACCCCCAAGCCCCAAGGCACTATAATCATATTCGCGAAGAGCACAAACTCCACGAGGTGGAGTCCTCACATCTGCCAGGTCTGCGGAAGAGATCTGCTGAGCATTTAAAGTTTTTCTTTCTGGGTCAGGGGGGCTGGGCCTGATGGTGGGGCATGGACCCCTCAAACGTGCAATCAAGGTCAGCGGTGGGCAGGGGGGGGCGGGGAGCCCGCAGAATGGGTCTGCGCAGTGTCACCGGAGGTACATTGTTCTTATCGTAGCTACATGGATACAGATAAGCTTGTCTTGAGAGACACGGTTACCCAAGCAGATTCCGGGGGCCCAAAAATCTGCTATCAGCCCCCCCGCTCAGCAAAATCTACCAGGGGGGCCCAAGGTGACATTTTGTCAGGGGATCCAGAATTCCTAGCTAAGCCGTTGCCCCTGTTTGTAGCCTCTGCCTTATATAAAAACAACAAATAATTTGTTTTGTCAAGGGGAAACAATTAATTTTACCATGTGAGCGTTTCCATATGTCTCCAAAAACCCTTTACAGCTCATACAGTATCTGACCAGACAGCAAATTTGTTGTTAACATTTATTTTTTGAATGTCTTCATTTTAATTGGGTAGATTTTTTTCTCTTTGTTTGTGTGTCTGCATTCATATTCATCTCAGCATCTACTTTAATGTAGGTTTTTTTTGTCTGTTGGCATGTTTGTTTGTGCCTCCACATATAGGACATACCTGCTCTTATTCTGCTGCTGTATGCATCTGTTACATCACTTCCTTTACAAGCCAACACTTCTGAGTTTTTCAGACCTGGGTCATTACTCATCTTAAGAGATTTAACGGAAATGATAATATCACAGACGTTACGAAACCACATAAAAATGCCCAAATAAAAAATGACAGATCTGCCTTCACCTTCAAATAAAATGGCTGTTTCGAATAGGTCTTTTAAAGACTTTTAGTGTTGAGGCTGCTTGAGACGTCTTGCTAACCATTTGCAGCACTGGTACCACTACTGGGATCTACGTAGCAACAAGCAGAACTGAATCAGGGGTGGATCCAGTCAGATTCCTCCTTGATGAGCTTTTTATAAAGACATGGGCACTGGGGTGTTGGGGGCCCTTTTGTGAGGACCTGTGCTTGCACTCCCTCTGCTCTGAGAAATATCGGCTCTGGAGAGGGACGACTAATAAGTAGCATCCCCTCGCTAGACCTAGTTTCTCTTCCTGCTCCTGCTGGACTCCTGCCCATCAGCTGCAGGTGGGTTTTGTTTGCCAATTACCTGCTCATTAAGGACACACCTGTGCAGAGGCACAGCCGGGGCCAGGCTCCTGCGCTACAGCCGTTAGCTTTACAAGTGCCTGATTTTTTTTTTTTTAGCCTCGTGATGCCGGAGTAACCTGACCGTGTGGATCCAAAGGCAGCTCGAAAAAAAAAAAGAAAAAGAGAAAAACGATTTGTATTATTTTGTGTATTTTCAGGATTACTTACTGAGCGGCAACGTGGATCCAAGCAATTTCGCGCGTTCGGAAATTTCAGCATCATTAGGAACCTTATATGGAGAGTCGCTAAAGTGGATTCCCAGCTACATTTGTTATGTTTTGAGTTTTTCCGCAGCTCAGTAATGAGCCGACGGGCGAAGGGGTGAGAAGATTTCGACGCGCTCAGAGGCTGTAACCAGACCGACAGACATGTTCCATCGCCGCTTGTTGCCTCACCGCCTCCCACTGCAGTCGCAGGGCGCGGATCGCAGCGTGCGAATATCAAACAGATTAATAACTGCAAACGAGTCTCGGAACGCAGGGTTTCGACTTCCCCCTCTCCCGGTTGGGAGGCTCCGTGCCTGAACCCGGGCCACGCAGTCGTGCGCAGTTAATGCATTCAGCGCAATTAGGATGATTTATTCGCCGTTATGCGCCGAGGACGTCGATGATGGAATGCGTTAACGAAGCGCTTGAATGAAAGTAACGGTGATGGGGCGGGGGGGGGGGGGGGGAGGTTGGCACTGGATGGAGGCTGACTCTGCGCCCGTCTCTCTCTGTGCTGTCAGCAGGCTGTGCCTTCGTCAAGTTCTCCAGCCATGCCGAGGCCCAGGCTGCCATCAACACCCTGCACGGCGGCCAGACCATGCCGGTGAGAGCGAGAGCGAGTGCGAGAGCGAGTGCGAGAGCGAGCGCTGTCCGCCCCGGGGACCAGACGCAGACACGGACACACGCAATCGCTCATCCCACCCAGTCTGATGCAGAGAGAGACACTAACAGTCAACCAGGCACTGATGCACGTGCGCATACTCATACAAACATGTGCAGTGCTTCCACGAACACGCTAAGCCAGTCGTTCTCGCGCTTGCGTAACATGCGTGGCTAAAGCCTCCCTCACTCTCTCACACACACTCAGGGAGACAGAATCGTCCCACCGTCACCGTCTCATGGTGGGCAGGACCCAACTGCTCAGCTGCCTTATAATTCTGCAGATTTTTCTTTTTTGGCTGAATCAAGAAGCAAAATTATAAAGTGTTTGGAGAGGAGGGGGGAGTGACATTTTGCCAAATGGCAAGTTAATCCATCGAAAACCAAGCCGAGCGCCTGTGTAAACACACGCTGCCGTCGCACACACATCGCCTGTCTTCAGCCATCTGTATCCTCCGCATGTGCAGGCCGCAGGCACACATGGCTGACCCCGAAAACCGGAGCTCAGGCATCTCCAAAAATCCGGGTCAGGAAAATCTCTAAATCCACATTCAGATTTAGATCCAACCGGGCATATGGAACAGCGTTTGGGCCCGAGTTGTTTTTAGAACCGTCCTGAAAAGAATGTTAATTTCCTGTGTCTGTGTCTATATGTAATGTGAGTGACTTCACCTACCTGGTCCTGTAGCTTGTATTTGTCCATATCACTCCAGTGCACTAGAGGCCAGCATGTGCATCTGGTCAATAGGTACGGTGGCGGTTCTATTTGCCAACTATGCGACGGCCCAATACAGAATGGTGGGAGCTAACATGACACATGGGCTGGGGAGACCCACATGGGGGGTGGGATACAGAATGGGAGAAATCGGAGGGAAAAGCAAATAGCGACTGTAGCACACTGTGTGGGCCCTCAGCCATTTTTATTCAGCTGTCCAGGTTAAGTGTTTCAGTAAGAGCACAAAGGCGGTGGCTCTCCTGAGAAGCCTCTGGCCATGCGACATGTTCTTCCACCTGGCCTCCACATCTCAGTGTTCCTGCTTTGGTAGGTCGCGTTTTGGGGTTGAGGATGCAGCGCCCAGGGGGAGCTATTGTGCTAGGTCAATCCCTATGCCCCCCCCCCCCAACCCCTTCTTCCCACAACCCCCCGCCCCCCATCCCTTACTGCCTCTAGTGAAGGGGCCTACTCACCTCTGCCTGGAAGCAGAATAATCGGCAATCACAGCTCATGTGTTTGAGAGTCGTGCTGTGCCAGGACCCCCAGTGGGAAGCGAGGCCCTCGAATAAAAGGAGCATTTTTTTTCAGGGACTCCCTGAACAGCGGGGCTCTGTGTGGGGCATAATCAGATCTGCACCAGACAGAGGCGAGCCTTGGGTCACGGTGACCCTCGCAGATCAGGGTGATCAAGTAGAAGCGGAGGCTACACACCTCTCGCAGGCGGTACAGCATCCCAGCTTACTCATGTATCTGTCCATGAATTCAGCAGCTTTTTAAAATTTGTATACAGTGACTTATTAATGTTCTGTTGTTTGCTTGTAATTTAATTCATTTATACACCTGGATACTTTACAGTAAACAGGAACAAATACTCAAGAAATTCAGTACAACGCTCAACGATAAAACAGCAAAAGCCCTACTAGAGTAGACAGTGTTAAAGTGAAACATCCGTATTTCGTTTAATATTGGGGCGATGATTTAGTTAGTATGCCATAGTTCCATCTATCCATCCGGCCACCAACCAGATACCACTTATCCAGGGAAAGGTTGCCGTGAGCCTAGAACCATTCCAGGAAGCAAAGGACACATACCCAAACATTACAGACAATTAAGATTTAAGGAGCGCATGATTTTTGGAAACCCACATGACAGAGGGAGAACATCATACACCCACACACAGCCTGGGCCAGAATTTAAAGCCCTTGAGCTAACCATTCAGTCACTACACTATATAAGAGCGATCTAGCAAATAAAGGCGTGCATGGAACCACGGACTGCTGAACGCATCTGAACACGGTGTGAAAAATACCGATATAATTCGGGCTTTTATTAACAGTTTTATCGGTTTGCATTACATTATTTGTAGGTCATTTTCCATGATTGTTGCCCCCTCAGATGCGCGGTCTATGCATGGCGGAAGTCTCAGAAGCGCGAGACGACGCCGACAGACTGACTGACAGACGGCAGCAGTGACGTGTAGTAATAATAAGAGGTGATGACGGAGCCATAAGCCTTCGGGGAGCGGGCGAGGGGGAGAACTCAGTCATTCAGTGCATTTGTCATGTCGCGTCCGGTCGATCGGCTCGGACAGCTCAGCCTCTTGCTTTTAAAAGTGCTCCGGGTGGCTCTGGAAAACAGCCACGTTCAGCTCCCGTGAATTTTCTCCCTTTGATGGTTTCGTTGTTTACCTCTTCACGGTGCACTTATGGATAATATAGCTCTCGCGGCGAACGCTCCCGTTTTACCGTCGCATTAATTCGCTTGATTCGCTTGGCTTAAGGCTCACATTTACTGTGACTCCTATTGCAGCTGTGGCGAGACGCCAGTACAGCCTGTCGATTGAACCACAGAGCCAAGATACACGGCCGAGATTTAGACAGGAGCCCCTAAGAACAGAACATCCAGAACCATTCAAGAACAACACGTAGACGCATTACTATTACCGCCGGTCATGACGGAGGTCTAACAAACGGAATACCTTTCATGGCACAGTGTTCGCGAGGGAATGCATGCGCCTCGGCTGGATTGACCTCTCTAAATCGCAGCGCATGATTGTGTTTTTATCCACCCATCAAGGCTGTTCACGATGCTTCTTTGGATGGGATCCAGGCTCACCACGTTTTTGCACTGGAGAAACGTGGACCGTGCATTAAAAAAAAAAAAAAAGATTATATTGCGCCAAAGACAGAAATCATGAGAAGGTAGCTGGATGACCCTGTTGCATCTTTAAACTGAAACACGAAAAAAGAGTTAGATGATGGCAGTAATGAACTCAAGAGGGCTTTACTCTGATGTGTTTCTGGGTCAGCATGCACCAGAAAGTGAAACCCGGTACCTCAACATTTTATTGTTATTAATATTGATAATATTACTAATATTATCAATATTAGCATGAAGCAGACATCCGAAGCTCTCAGGACCGGCTGACCGCTGTAATTTGTGTCCCTTTCCCCCCACCTCGCGTGCATCTCTTTGCGCTTTTTGTTTACAGCTGATTTCTTAATTTATTAGGCTTCACTGAACTGCTGACAGAATCGTGATCTAAATTCGGCGTCCCCTGACAGCCATTTGCGCGAGGGCTTTGTCAAAAACGTATTGTGGCAGCCGCATTAGTGAAAATTAGAAAATTAAAGGGCACATCAGCTTTCTCTCCGCTCGCTCAAGGAATGCGTTTTTCTAAGGCCTTGCAGGAAGAATAATTTGAGCAACTAACTGATGTTACTTAAGCAGAATATCAATCCGGTCCGCTGATATTTACACAGCGCTAATATGCGAATTGTCTGCTATGTTTACTTCAGTCTTTACTAAACATGGGTGTCCTGAATGCAAAATGGTGAGGGAGTGTATGTCTGTTTTGCACTTTTTCCTGAATCGTATTGCATTTTTCAATTAAAACCCTGAGGCTTTCTTTTGCATGCAAAAAACAATCTGACAGGCAATCTTTTCATGGTCTGGCTGCCTCTTTTTTTGAGAATTAGGTTCATTTTTGAACTTGCGATGAGTCTCACCGCTGCACCTGTCAGAAGTGAGGGCTCCCCGCGGTCTTCCCATCATGCTCGGCAAATTCACTTGCCTTCGATGTGGTCGTTCCCCCCACAGGTTTTGTTTATTTGCAACGTCGGGACGTTTGGCTGGAATGGAGACACTTTTATATTTAGACTCCTTCGCCTGGTTTGTGGCATCTTTGTTCAAAATGTGAGAGTTGATTTTTGCAGAATGTAAACTTGGTTTATTTAGCTTTTGGTTTTTTTTGGGAAACAGGTTTGACATAGTCCTAACCCTTTCAGATGCAATGCAGTGCATTGGTCTATTTGTTTGCCGTAGATATTGTGTTTCATACATGCGATTCAGCCTGTTAATTTACTGCACAGAGTGTGTTACGTGGGCCTGTTAGTTTGTAGTCTGGGAGACCTCACACCTACATAGACTGGCTTGTTTACTGTATGTGATGCGTCACATGGACAGTGACCTGCCCTGACTGAACATGCTCCTCAAAGACATTGAAAACATGAATAGAGAAGCTCTTAGAAGCGGTGAATCAAAATTTAACACGTCAGCCCTGCCATTGGGGATGCCTGCTCAGCGATGACCTCATTCGATCAACCAGTCACACCCCCTCCCCCCAGCCCCAAGCAGCCCAAGAGGGGGGGAAGGTCACAGGGTTAGGGATAAGGATAAGGACTGTGAGGGCCATGATTTAGAGGTGTCCCGAAGCTGGGGCCACCTTAGCCAAGCGCAGTATGAAGCATCTCCACCAGCTCCCAGACAGACGTCGTCTTCTGTGTTTTTGGCCCAAGGCAAGGGAGACATTTAGACCCCCCCCCGACTACTGTAAACCGCCAAACATCACTTGTGTTCAACTATTACCTTAAAAGATGGATAATTGATTACAGTTAAATTGTATGAAATTGTTGTCAGGATATTCCATCAAAGTAGATCTCTCCATGAAAACTCGAGCGTTCCCACACACAGTTTAAAACATGCCATATATTAAACGTGTCTGTTTCGGCGAAAAAATAAAACAGCTTGGTTTTAGGGGGTGCTAAAGGGCGTTTAGGGTGATTGAATATCGCAGAGACGGAGCAGCCCTGCTGCTCTGCGTCCCCCTGACATTTGCATCGCCTCTGCGTGACCCTCACACTTTCAGTTTGGGTTTCTAAAAGCTCGGGGAAAATGTAAATTGGAACCGCGGCAAGTTGTATGAAAGGAAAAGTGCAAGCTGATGATTACGGCATGCTTTTCCTGACCTTCCCGTGCCTTTATGTCCATGCTCTTGCCGGTGGCAGGCCCGTGGCCCCCAGCCAGCCGCTCCCTCCCCTCATTGTACTGCACGCAGCCCTGACGAGACTGTGACATCGTCTGCTTCCCGCAGGCGGCTCCCTCATCCTTCCGCCGACTTCAGAGGATGGGTGCACGTCGCATGGGGAGCTTGGGGATTGGCTGGCAATCGGCTCCCTTGGGGGTTAATTTAATCCGACTCTTTAAGAGGGAAAGGGGGCATTCTGTGTTGGGCCTTTCTGACCGCCGTGCTGGAGGAAGTTCAGACCCTTGGGGTGTTTTGGTGGAATGTTTTCCCCAGACAGATCCACAGCTCTGTTATAGATGCGCTGAAATCTGCTGTGTGTGTGTTTGGCCAGTGCAGCAAACAGCCAATGCTGGATGCAGGAGATGGGTTATCCCTCCCCTGTGCTCATCCCAGATGTCCCGTCTGGGCCCCCCCTACCCAAGGCTGACGCAATTCGCTCCATCGGGGGGACCCGGCAGCCATGGTCTGGGCCTCTTGTGTCTCGCCAGGGGGCTTCTTCCAGCCTGGTGGTGAAGTTCGCCGACACAGACAAGGAGCGCACTCTCCGGAGGATGCACCAGATGGCCGGCCAGCTCGGGATCTTCAGCCCCATGACCATCCAGTTTGGCGCCTACGGGGCCTACACCCACGCTGTAAGTGATAGCTGTGTATGGCAGGTGAGGAAACATCATCACACATCGCACACACACACACACTCACACACACACACACACACACACACAGACACACACACACAGGCATGCGGCTCCGTGTCGTTAATGATTCCGCAGTGCTGAGCGTTTCTATGTAGTTCTAGTTATTAGTCTGTGAATCGGGATGCCTTAGCCACATTTAGCATCAGCATAAAGGAGACCAGGGGCTCGGACCTCGTGGACACAAAGACCTCAGCCGAGAATATAAATGTTCTGATCACCTGTTGTACTCTTTTTCTCGTTCGCAGCAAATGATGCAACAGCAAGCCGCCCTCATGGCTGCAACCCAGGGCTCCTACCTGAACCCAATGGCAGCCATCGCCGCAGCACAAATGCAGCACATGGCGGCATTCAACGTCAACGGCCTCGTGGCGGCTCCCATGACACCCTCATCAGGTACACGGCCACGCCCAGTCATCCCCCTCCTCAGTACGCAGTCACACCTGAAACACTTGGATGAAGTACACAGCCATTCCTATAGTTACCTTCCTGAGGTGTATATCCACACCCTTGGTTAACCCCCTTGGGGTATTTGAGCACTCCTTCGTACTTTCTTCAGTGGCCCACATTCCTCTGCTTGGCTTCCTACAAAGGTATATTGCCCATTAATAATGAATTTATTCACTGTGTGGGGGTTGGGGTCATAAGCTCATGGTGTCACAGCCAAATGACTGTGGGCTGGCAGGCCCAGTGAGCCGTCAGTGTGGGGGGGGAGCCACAACGGGCCACAGATGGAGGGGCCAGAGCTGTGGCTGCGCCCGTGTGCAGTCAGACAGGAAATGAGCACCTTTTGGCGGGACGCGGAGGGGTCACACCGAGTGAGTGCAGTCGGGACCCTTACCGTCTCCACACGGCTGGCGGGTTGTCCTCTTGTTGCTCAGCAACCAGTCCATCCGTTAATGTTTGAACGAGGTCACCTCGTCTAAAGCCAAAGGTGTGTGTCCCACGCTTCCAGGGAGCACGAGACCCCGTTTCATCGACCCTCGCCAAGTCAGCTAACTACCTGGGGTTTTATGGGGGGGGGGTGATTGAATTAAATCGAGTGGCTCCGCACTACATCCAGCTTTTGTAATCCAAAAAATGCACGTCCACTAATGTAATGCCTATCAAATTTAATCCTGTTTGACTTAAATGTCCTTCAGGGGGGAGGGGGAGGGGGGGCACTAATAATCCCTTGTCAAGGGAAGGCGTTGACAAGGTGACAAACCTGGAATGTACCTTGAGGGAACAGAGCCTGGTAATAGACAGATAGCTCTAAGCCCTCGGGTCCAATTAGAGTGGTCTTGTAGCGCCGGTCGGGTCAGACACGAGCCCCCCTGCTGGCCTCAGCGACCCGGTTCTCCTCCGTCTGCAGGCACCAGCACCCCCCCGGGGATCAGTGCCGCTGCTGTGCACAGCATCGCCGCGCCCCTCGGAGTCAACGGCTTCAGCGCCCTGCCCCCGCAGAGTAACGGGCAGCCTACCTCCGAGCCCATATACACCAACGGGATCCACCCCTACCCGGGTGAGTCACGTGCCGCCGCAGCGAGCTTTAATCGGCCCTCCCCTGCTACGATGACGGCCCCCCCAGGGCCTATAAAGCATGCAGGCCTGTCTGGAGGCACGAGGCCTCCCTCGTCCGGTATCGACGGCGTGGCTACCAGACCCTACACACGCATTATATAAGACAGCTGCAGTGATAATGAGCTACAAAGTAGCTTGTTTGCTGTGTGGTTAATATTTGATGCAGACATTTGTGGGAGGGAGAGTTTTATAGAACTGTGAAATATGATATTGCTAGTCGCTCTGTTCTAACCCCCCCCCTCCCCCCCAAAGTGCTTATCCACTATTTTTGTTGTTTTTTTGGTCCCTCATCCTCCTTTCAGAGGGAACGCCAGAGGGTCAGTGCATTAACATACCACTGCCGTAAAGATTATAAGAGACGGGGAGGAGGCGGGGGGTCGTATTTTGGCCTGTCTGTTGTCAGTACCTCGTTTTTAATGATGTAATGTGACCCATCAATAGGAGGGGAGACTATTTTTTTATGGGTTGGACACCCCCTCCTCTGATGCTGCCTAGGTCCTCTCTGTACCCCCTGCCCCCCCTCCCCCTCCCAGCAGGACCATAATGTTGCAGGCCACAGCTTTGAGGGAAACGGAAGGAGAGAAAGGACTATTTTAAGCCCCTCAAAAAGAGTTTGCCCTTCTACAAAAGATCCACCGTTCTCTCTTTCTGTCTGCAGCACAAAGTCCAACGGTGGCCGATCCCCTCCAGCAAGCCTACGCTGGGGTACAGCACTACGCAGGTACCCCCTCCCCCTGCTGGGAATCAGTGTTCATTACCACAGAGCACAATCTTTCCTTGACACTCACAGCTGACTGCACTGGCCCTTTTAAGCCCAATTGGACCAGTTTTACCTTGACATTGCATTTAGCCTGTGGACTGCGGCTTTTCTTTCCCGCAGTTACCTACAGTGGGAATGATCTTGCACACACGTAGGTATTTCACAGCCTGCCGCACTGACGTGGCTGAAGTTGAGTGCTTTACTCAAAGGTCTAACAGCAGAGAACCGGCCACTCACCATTTACAGAAAATACCCAACCATCTTCACTCCCCAATAGCTTAGTGCCCTGATTTGGGCGGAGACACGCTCCTCTAATGGAACCCGGAAATGTGGTGTGCCGTCCTGCATAACAGGTGACTCTGATTGTAGCCGACGCCCGCTTCCCGCTGTTCCCCGAGCCCCTGCTTCCCCGCACCCTTAATTGCGACGACATTATTCCGGCACTGAGGCGGGGGCTGCCAGCACGTGTTGGGCAGCAGTGCCGGTCTATTTGTCCACCAGTGAGCGAGTATGGTACAGCTCAAGGTTGTTTTGTGAAACTGAAAACAAGTGTGAAATTTGGAGTGTAATTCGCCCCCCCCCCCACCCTTCCACTCTCCCTCGCTACAGCAGCCTACCCAGCCGCCTATGCGCCAATCAGCCAAGCGTTTCCACAGCAACCAGCCATCATTCCCCAGCAACAAAGAGAAGGTAAGACAAGCCCCTCCCATCCAAGATAAAAGGTGATAATTGCCCTGTTCCATTCTGGTGCTCCATGCATTAAATTAGCAGAGCGAGGAGATAACTGGTAGGCATGTGCACTGCATTTGCTCCTTAGACGTCTGGAAGGGGAGGAGTCTCTCATTTTGTTTTTATTTTGAGAACGCAGCTGGAGCTGGGCATTTGGTGAACACTGGTCTTGTGAGACTCCCACGATGGTAGCTGGGCCACACTGGCTGTACCGTAACTCATCTTCCTTGAACCTCACTGTATCGTTGATCGTACATGGTGCCGTGAGACTTTCCGCACCATCCCAGTGTGAGGACATCTCACCTTGTCAGAAGCTGGTCACACTGGCCAGGCAAAGGAAAGTCCTCATTTTTAAATGCGGAGGTTAACAGCCAGAATTGGGTTGTGAGAGTTCTGTCAGTTGTGTCAGTGGGCCGAACGAGGGAGGTTCTTACATTGTGCATGAATATGTCTATAGCAGTGAAAAATCCTCATAAAACGTGCGTGAATTATTAAAAGGCCTGATGGGGTCTGCGGAACCACGCTCTCTGTTTCTCCTAAATCACTCTCATGTCTTTTTAAAGACTGTTATTCAGTCAGGTGCTGCGCTTAATACCTTTCTGAGCTAGAGTGTCTGGCGGCTCGCTAACGACCACGGGGCCGGGGGGCGACCGGAACCTGGCTTTGACGAATCGGGACGCCGGCTAGCATGGTCACAGAGGAGGCCCGGGCGACAGAAGGCGGGGCAGGCTGGCAGGCTTTCTCAGGCAACGCCAATCTGTTCGTTATTTACCGCTGTTAAGGGCTCGGTAAACAGCTGGGCTGCGGTGTTTCCGGACAGCTCCGCCCGCGGGTCAGTCTCACACGTCCTCGGTCCCCAGCTACTGTCCCTTCCTCTGCGGTCAGGTCCCTCTCCTTTGAGCTCCCTTTGTTTTAAATGGACGGTAACCCAGATCTATGTTAATAAATCGCCATGTGGCAGGTCATTTCCGTGCTTGGCTGGGCGCACCCTCACTGCAGTGATATTCACCATTTCAGGAAGTTATGAGACTGAGGGAAACCGTCCCAAAGCAGATCTGCAGCCAGCAATATGTACCTGTATTATTAAAGTTTAATTATGTCATTTATAAAGCATAAAGCAAAGGCCTCCAATGCTGAGCCTGTGTGTTTCCTTGTACTCCTCTCTGTTCATCAGAGAGTACTGTGTTTGAAATGTGAGTTTTGGGAGCCACCTAACAGGTGGCAAATATGACGCACACTGTGCTTTTATTAGTGAATTTGGCTGTGTTTTGCCACTCTGCCCACCAACCCCCCCTTCCTCCCCGCCCCCCCCCCCCCCCATCTGCCTGTTTCCAGGACCAGAGGGCTGCAACCTGTTTATTTACCACCTTCCCCAGGAGTTCGGGGACGCCGAGCTCACGCAGATGTTCCTACCTTTCGGTAACGTCATCTCTGCCAAAGTTTTTGTGGACCGGGCTACCAATCAGAGCAAATGTTTCGGTGAGTGGGACCCGCCTCCAGAACCGACACGGGAAAGGGACTCGTTCAGGAATCCCACATTATCCAGTGCTGTGGCGAGATCACTTTGTCCCGGCTTTGGCCCATCTCTGGGGTTTTCAGCCTTCCTGTGCTCTGGCCCAGGTGAGGGTGGGGGGGGGTGGCCTGAGTGCCCAGATCAAGGTGTCCTATAATTCTGCGATGTCGCGTCTCCCCTCATGCCAGTCATAGTGATTTTAAACAGCGTGTTTGGCTTTCTGGCTGACCTCCCCCAGAACAGGCCTGTGACCTTACCGGGCGCACAAAGCAACACTGCGTTTCGATCACATGACCAGCCCCTACAGCCCCGGGGCCACTGTTCAAACTCCCATCCCCACCGATTTCTCCACGCCTGCCTGCCAGAAACGTAGCACCGCAGATCTGTAAGTCCTCATGTCTGTCTCGGTGTGCTAGAAGTGAGGACATCGCCCTTTACTGACCTCCACAGGGCATCTTACTCGGAGACTAAAGTAAGGCTAAATGCATAAAAAAAAATAAGTGCATTAAACATGCTAAAATGGTGTTACGATTCCCCTATAGAACCTGGACAGAAATATACGAGCAGTAGAGTCGGCGCCGCGGCCCGGCGATGATAATGAGCCTCGGAGAAGATTTAAAAAGCTTTCAGAGGCAGCTCCGGTTGTTATGTCTCAATGTACCATTACTTCATAACTGGGGGGTTTTGCCCGCAGAGTGCTGAAACCCCGGGCGTCCTGCGCCACACTCAGGGGGGTAAATTAGCCAGACAAATGGAGGAAGCCCCCACACTGATTTTCTTTTTCCTTCCCGTTGACCACGTGACACTCGGGAGTCCGGGCCGGTGAGACAGGATCAGACGAAGTTCAGATTCCCGGCATCATAACCCGGAAACCATGAAAACGGCTCCGAGAAGAGCCGGGGGGGGAATTAATGCCCCACGCCTGGCCTTGGTCACGCCTACAGCTCCGGCCGCTCAGATAAACAGCTAACGTGGCCCAACAGCGCGGTGGACAGGCGAGCGGGGAAAGGTCTCCTGCATATTCCTATGACTTCCCGGCCTCCCCCACGGAAGAGTCAGCTTAAAAAGGTTTATAATGAATTGCGATCTCGAGCCAGGGATCAGGGTCCTCGGCGCCTGCGACATATTTATTCCCTCAATATTGAGGTTTGAGGGGGTGGGGGGGGGGGGAGCAGGCAAGATGAGAATAGCCTGCATCTCTGAGTCATATTAAATTAATAAGGATGGGTTTATAGGGCTTTACTTAGAGGTTATATAAGGTGTTAATCCCGCTCCAGTAAACGCAGGTGTCATCAGCCGGGGGGGGCAGATTCTGGGGACTTGCCCTTGAACGCCGTGAACTGGTGTACGGCGGTATGGGTGGGGAGGGGGGGGTGTTTCTGTGTAGGTCAGGGTGTTTGCTAAAAATCACAGAGCTGAAATCGAGCAGGAAATTCCCAGGGAGGTGCCCGCCCTCCTCCCAAGTGGGACAGCATTCCCATAACTCTCTTGCTCTTGTAAAATCTTTAACCCTTTAAATGCTCTTGTAAAGTCGAAGGACTCGGTCTTTAACCCCTGAAATGGATGGCAGTCTGTTATTATTCTTGAAACAGCCATAATTTAAATATTAAAGGCCTCTATCACTTTGGTCACGGCAGCAGACTACCGGGAATGTGTGCAGTCTCAGAAAGCAGCTGATGCCTCATAAAGTGCGTCTTATAATGGCTTAAAGAATTATACAGGCACATACAGGTATTCTGGGCTTTAATTTATTCTCAGCCAAAGCAGTTTATTCCACTTCCTCTGTCTCTCCATCCTGCTCCCTTTGCCATCTCCCCCACAATAACATTTTGGGGTGAAAGTATATAGGACTGAGGTTTATTAAAACTACTTCAAAGAAGTGGGTTTATTAAAGGTCTTTTTCTCTTCTATTCTTTCCTTGGGCTGCTCTCCTTGTCGCTCTTCAGCCGGGTCCCTCATTGTCTCTCCTCATCTCTTTGGTCCAGCTAAATCTTACTCTCTGTCTATTTACTTTTACATGTCTTCTGCTTTCACTTCGTTTGGTTGGAATACAGTTAAATTTCATTTTAATGTAGCCAGCAAAGTCTTTAATCAAAATGGCCATAGATGGCTTTATGTTTTATGATTCCATACTGTTTATACACTAGCAGTCAAAAGCACACCTCAGGTTTTTACCGCTTTTCCATTTATTATTTTTTATTCTTGTTAAGCATTGGAAAGTTGAGTGAACAACTGTAAATGAAGATTTGTCAAATAAAACACATTTCTTTTATAGCATGGAGAGAGTATGTAACAGTGCATGTCTGACAAACTGTTAACTGCCTGTGTGGGGATGGCAGTCACATTCTAGGCTGCCCTTTAACATTAAATGCACTAGTTAACTGTTTCATCCCATAAAACAGAGCAGTATTTAATGTCCCTTGTAGAAAGAATGCTTCGAATTTTCTCTGCTGTTGTAACCACTACCGGAGGTTACTTTGAAGAATCAAAAAATATAAAAAATTTTTGTTAATAAAAGTACTCAAATGATGAACATAATGTGAATTTGTTAGTAAATAACGTTTAGTTTATGTTCAGTTAATGTTAAGTAAATAATGTAAATGTAGAAAATCTCAGTAAATGCAAAAACTTTTGACTGGTGGTGTACTTTTGGACATTAGCATTGGAGGGGTAAAATCAGTGATGGTGACTAAAAGACCTTAGAATCCACTCTGGGTGAGATTATCATGTACAGTCAATCAGTGCCTGGAAGAACCGATAATTTAATCAGTGGGCAGTGGATTAAACTCATCAGTTATTGACAGCTCAGGATAATCCCACCCGCCACAGGTTTAAGGCTTTGCTTCCCCCATTACTAGATGACATTCATTGTTATCCAATACACTTCTTCTTCCAGTTTGAACCAGTAACATACTGGGCATAAATCCTAGCCCTTAACCTAGTACATGGTCACTTTAGTTTCAGTCTAAATGAGGCTAGATCAGCGAATTATTTCTTTGCCAGACGGTGTTCATATTCGTGTGGAGAAAAGCAGGTGGTGTACGGCTCAGTGGGTTAGGACTCATGATCAGGAGGTTGACGGTTCAAATCCCATGTTCAGCACAATGGTTTCATTGCTGGGGCCCTGAGCAAAGCTCTTAACCCCAATGGCCCCTGGGACTGACTGATCCTGCTTTCTCCATTGCTCGTCGCTTCGGATTAAAGTGTCTGTTAAATAAATAAATGTGAATGTGATGTAAAGATAATACCCGTCACGACTCCGTTGCCCCACCCCCCCCTCCCCCAGGCTTTGTCAGCTTTGACAACCCGTCCAGCGCCCAGGCTGCCATCCAGGCCATGAACGGCTTCCAGATCGGCATGAAGAGGCTGAAGGTGCAGCTCAAGCGGCCAAAGGACGCCAACAGACCTTACTGACCTTGCTGCCGTCCGCGCCAGGTGAGCCCGGCCTCTGCCGTCCAATCAGGAGGAGGCCGACCCACGTCGCGCGGGCAACCGACCCGGAGTACAGCACAGTGCACTCTGACTGGTAGCAACGTAGACGGTCACAGGAAAGCGGGTCACGTCAGTGACTCTGTACGTTTTACATGTAACGGTGACTGAGGAAGCGTTAAAACACACAACATACCCTTTCAGTACAGGCAAGAAAGGCAGGCTTTCAAAATCCAGTCGCAAAATGGCTTTATTATACAGTCAGGGTGTTTTTTTCATTATCGCTTTCATCGTAGTTTTTCCCCCACTAATTTGGCCTTTTGAAGTAGCTTTTGCGACTGCCCTGGCCATGAACCGTTCCTGAAAATGCACCTCCGGTAGAACATAAAATAATGAGAGCGACAGACGGCAACCTAAAGAGCTTCTGCTAGTCAGGTACAGATTTACAGCATTTCTTTAATGCCGTGACATACCGAGCAGCGGCGACCGCGCCCTACGAAAATAGATCAATGGCATGAATAATCTGATAACTGTGAGTAAGCCGAAAAGTATAATAATCTTAATGAAATTATATCAGCGCCGCTGTGAATAATTACGCGGTATTAAAAGCGATCATTTCAAAGCAAGCCATCAATACCGACGCAACAATCAGTGGCCTGAAAAATTGGGTAATCTAGGGGAAAGTAGGCCAGTACCACAATAGCCAGTAATAACATGAAAATTTTGAAAATGACAATAATCGCAAGTGAAAAAACGTCCAAAACAGTCCACTTCAAACGGTGAAAGGTCTGGAATGGCTGCCACAGAGGGGCCGCAGGAGGGAAGACGGGAGAGGAAATGAAAGAAGGGGCGACCCGGGGGAATCATTTTGACACACCCAGCGTGTGTCTGACAGCAGCCATTTCAGACTGAGGAAACCTGAGGGAGAAACGGACTGGCTGCAGGGTCCCGGCCCAGTTCGGTTCACCCCCAAAAAGACACGGGACTGTTTAAGATGTCTGCCTTCATACCGTTGTGGTGCTGTCTGTTGACCTGTCGCTGTCTTCCTCCTCATGTGTCTGTGTTCTTTTTAACCATTTTCTCCAATGAATCACTTCTCAAATCATTATCGCCTATCCAGTGCCGCTTACACTTGTACCTGGACATTCACTGTAAGCTCAGCCTAGCTGCACTTGCGCTTAGTCGACTCCGTGACAGCTGTACATTTGTAATGTGCTATTTGCCTCACTTGTATGTTGCTTTGGACAAAGGTGTCTGCCAGATAAATCAGACACAGTGGCCGCTGGTAGCTTAGTGCTGCCCCAGTGGCCGGTCAATAGGTTTGCATCATAGGTGAGTAGAACATGCGATTTAAAGATGGCCGCCATGTGACTCTGTTTATTTGGCTCTGTGTGTACAGACCCATGAATATAAACTGTGTAAGCAAAGTCTCTTCATAAAAAACCTGTTTTAAGAACAGTGGGGTAACTGCTGAACTGGAAATAACCATGTTTCTTTCAACACTTGTATTATAGTATCTGATGTCAATAAACAGGCAATGTTCATATGCATGCAGCAGCATCAACAGTCGATATCTGTGTTTATCACGAGTCAACGGCCCTTTGATGCGAAGGGAGCTTCTGTTACACACCAGGTGATTGATCTGCTGAAGTATCCGTCCCCGCTGTCAGCTCTGTTTAGATATCAGAAGCTCGCAGGTCTTATTGCGCTTGTCGTTGCCTTTGCAAATCTGAGACCGCAGGTAATCGATGCATATCTGTCACAGGAGATTTATAAGTAGTCCAAGTTTCAGAAGCTTGAACCTCCCAGAGATACACTTCGATTCCGGTCACCTATTTGATGTTGCGCTTCGGGAAACTGCTTGAGCCGGGACTCAGCTGATGATTTAGAAGTAACAGACAAACAGCATGTGGAACGAGCAGACTGACAGTCATGGGCTGTTAAAGCCGTACGCACGCACTCACTCACACACACATTTTTAGTTAGTAGTCGTAAATATATATGGTAACTATTCCAGTTGATGTACTGAATAACTCTAATTGTGAATTAACGAAACAATCACGCGGGCTAAATTGATATGATTGATAAGGTTTTATAGCTATTTCAGAGGTCGGATTGAATCAGACATGATTTGAGTAGCCAAATTGGTTCTAATCAACAGATGAACAATTCATAAAGAGACAAATGCACAATTAAATGGAGTCAGTTCGTTGAGTGAATGTTCACCTTTTTCAAAGGGGAACTCAGTCCTTCATACTCCCCAGTTTTTATTTTTTTTTTTTTTTTGTGTGCAGTATTAATGTGTGATCTGCTGGAAATTGGGGAAGGAAATCCCACTGCATGTTTTCTTCTCTTGCACCCGGCCAACCTGCAAAGCCAGCAGGTCAGTCGTGGCCCCGGACGGCCCGGCCTCGCTCCCGTTGTCTAGCCACGCTGCCAGGCACGGGGAGAAAATAAAACCCACACCTGTAAGTTGAAACCATGGTGTCATTTTATTTTGAATGACGTCATGTGGAGGGACTGTGACACAGTTGCATGGAGTGGCGTCGATTCGTATATTTCTATATATATGTATATATTTCTATATTCTCTTTATACTCTCTTTTTGGCAATGTGTCCAGTGCCGTTTAATTGCCTTTTGATGGTCAGTGGGTGTTGTAAGTATATATGAAGTGGCAGCTGATTGGTTGATCATGATCGGCCGTGAACTTTGACCCGTTCTTTTGGCTGTTGTAACGTGGCCTTGTGTGCATTTTCTTTATTTTGTGAAATTCAGTGTGTTTGCTGCGCAGCAATACCTTTCTGATCTGTATGGCTTCTCAGCGACAATGCTTGATTGTGTTTGATGCCGACTTCCGCTCCTGTTTTGCCAACAGTCGTGAAAGGGCGGCTTTCGTTGGAGCCGTTAGTGTTCACGGTTGGGCTACAGGGATATGCGTTTGAGGAGGGGGGATGTGATGTGATGGGGATAAAGCCAGGCCTTGCCCATCCGCCGACTGCGGTCATTCAGAGTCGCCTGAAGCTTTCGGCATTCAGCGGAACCACGTTTGGGAGCACAGCTCCGTCCTGCTTTTGTTTGCATTATACTGAGGCCTGTTTCTGTTTATCTGGGAAGCTTTACCACTAACACTCTTGTCAAGCGGCAGCCAGCTTGTTGCACGCCGAATAATCCGGTGCTACAGCTACAATTACAGCTCAATAACCCACAGCTAAACAAGGGTCTCGAGCTTCCCTATGCCGCACGGGGACGGCGGAGCGCCGCGGAAACAGGATGCATCTCTCATTTAGAGCGGTGCTGTTGCCTGGAAATGACTCGCATATGTATTTTTTATTAATACAGTATTGCTATTATTATTAGTATTCCAGCTGGGGAGCTTCAGCAAAGGGCCTCACAGTCCTTTTTGGGCCTTGTATGCTGACAGGTGATGTAACAGAAGGGGGGGGGGAGCAAGAGGATCAAGGAAAACACATACGTCTCCTCTGGAATATTCCAGCATTAAGGCCCTTTTCGTAGAATTGGCTCTCTCTTCTGTTTCCATGGGGCAACACTAGAAAGGCTGTTAAAGCTTAAACATGCACAGGTCAGTGGGCTTTGTGGCCATCCCTTCTGGTGGCGTGTGTGCATGGGTAGGGCTACGGAGGCACCGGTCCCAGCTGAAGTCTGATTGGCCCCCCGTCTACCCACAGCCTTGTCACTCATGGATTCAAATGATATTATTGGCTACCAATCTTCTGTATCAGTTATGGCCCCTCTTAAGTCCCCACATTAAAATACCCTAGAATCGCCCCTGCCTCTCTTAGG